>NW_004949101.1:16671618-16690990 GCF_000317375.1 Microtus ochrogaster | reverse complement strand
GCTGAAGGGCTGTGCAGTTGAGGCTAAGCTGGTCTGAGCTGCTGGGTCAGTTTTTGTTTCTTCCAGGCTGTGTGCTTATAGGTTGCTCAGACTGAGCCTGTTCCAAGAAGTTGAGTCTGGGGGGAGGAGGAGGGTGCCTGTCTTTGCAGCTGGGCTTGCCTGACAGTGACTCAACAGCCTTTACAGCGGCTCTGTAGCCTTAGGAAAGGGGGGGGGGGAGGCTAGTGAATTTGGTCAGTTTCAGGAACTTTCTGAAGCTGTTTGAGTTTACTTTACAAGTTTCCCTGCAGGATGGAGAGTCTCACCTCCTTGTAAACATCCTGTCCTAAAATATCCTGCTGTTTGACTTCTCTCTGGCATCCTATGCCTTCAGAAGTTTGCCTCCAAGCCAGGAGATTTTTCACCTCAGAGGAAGCGGCTACAAAACATCCCAGCACCCATGAGTTAAGCTTTCTAGGTTGCTCAAGTCCTGCCCTTAAAGTTTTGTATTTTATCATCTTATTTTTTCTCTACACCCTTCCTTGGCCTGGGAGCTCATTTGGTTCATCATTTTGTTTGGCGTTATGAGAAAAGGTCTCACTACACCATCAGTATTCCTCAAACTCATCTGTTTGCCTTAGCCTCCTGAGTACTGAGATGGCCAGTGGAACTTACCGGCTGACTCACTGAAGTGTAAGGGGATGTGTATTACCACTCTGGCTGGGGAGTGGGGTCCCTAACGGAGGTGTTGACAGCTTTAAGAGGAAAGGTTTCCCCAAAGCAAGTCATACAGCTCTGAAGGGAGGGGTACCTGGCAGTTGGAAGCCGCACTACATAACAAACATCATACAAGACATTTACTGGGAGTGCTACCTCTGCTTGGGTGAAAGACAGCAGGGAACTGAGCAGGGGACAGGCTTATACAGGATTTCTTAGGGGAGGAGTTTGCCAGGGTGGAGACTTCCAGGGTGGGGATTGGTGAGATTTCAAGCCCAGCCCAGGGATTGGTGGGTTTTCAGGCTCAGGGATTTGTGGGGTTTGGCGGGTTTCAAATCCGGAAGTAGGCCCTTTTTACCCTACAATGTGGACCTCGCAGAGAAACCTGACCTAACTAGTCTGCAGCCCCACAGCCATGCCCCTGCCACCTTTGCTAGGCATGCCAAGTTCACTGACCAAGTCACTGTTGTCAGGAGCCACCCAGAAACTGTGCTGCCATTGCCCTAGCTTTCTAGGATTTTGTTAACAGAATTCATAATTTCTCGTTACAAAAACCAGTAGGCAGAAATAACTTATTCAGACCTAGCAATCTGGGAAGACAGTGGGTTAACATCTAGAGATTTTCCCTGCATCTCACCGCCAATTGGCATATTCTGTGTAAGGAGGGGAAGGGAACAAGAGTAGTCAATCATTATGGGGCTCAGGTTTGCTCAGGGTCCGGTGGTCAGTCCCGTTTGTGAGAGTTGTGATATCTATGTTTCTCTCGTTACCATACCATCCCGCTTGCTCCCTTCTCCCACTTCTGCGTATGGTCTCTGTCCCCTATCCGTTTCATCGGCTAGAGCCCACATTTTCCTGCAAAAGTGAGCTGGTTTAATGAACCTAGCTATCTATCCCTGACTCATTTAGGGAGTGTGGGGGAAGGGTGAGCAGTGATTTCCACATCAACTTTGCACCTGGTTGCTGGGACCCACGCCAGAGGAGCATACATGAGCCGTGAAGTTTCCACCAATAAATCCATGGATGCTTCTAGCACCTGTCTTCCTACCTCAGCCTCACTATGCCACCTGCCAGCTGCCAAATCAATGCTGAGAGCAGGTAACAGAGACCCAGGCACGGGGCCAGGACCAGGGTCCTAGAACGTGTACACAGGACCGCTTCCTGGCAGAGCACAGAGGCTAACCACTGTGATGGAGGGGAGATAGGAAGGATGAGGCTGGACTCAGCCTTACGGCACCTGGCCAAACGGCACCCTACATAAACCAGGACCTTGACGTAAAAGTAAATGAAACCCAACAAGCAAACAGGCAATTCTCCTAGTTTCCTGGGACTTGTGTAACATTTTCCAGTTTTGGTAGTTTAGAAAAATAGTTTGTTCTCACCATTCTGGCAGAGCTGTACCCCTCTGGGGCCTCTGGGGATCCGGGTTCTGTGTCCAGTGGCTCTGGGTATCACCTCCCTTCCCTAAGACTGTTGATAGAGTGATCGCTGGGCTCTGCCTGTCCTTGAACTACCTCCCTCTGCACTGATTTATAAAGGAGACATAAGGTGTGTGTCGGGCCTGCTTGGGTAGCCCAGCCCTCCTCAAGATCTAGAAGGCAATCACACCTGTACTATATGAAGTGGACTCTTTGGCCCCACTGTGTGATACTATGCAGCTGCGTGGCCTTAGGATAGAGACACTGGCTGCTGTGAAAGTCCAGTATTTTCACTTCATGTTCCTGTTAGTTTGGAAGACTTATGTCTACACTTTCTACCCAGAACTGTAGTTTTATGTAAAATCATTCCCACTGGGGGGGGGGAGAGTTGAGACAGGGTTTCTCTGTGTAGCTCTGGCTGTCCTCTGTAAATCAGGCTGGCCTCACACCCAGACATCTGCCAACCTCTGCCTCCCCAGTGCTGGGATTAAAGGTGTATATGCTACCCAGCCTCATTTCCACTTTTTAAAAATGCCTACAGATGTCTCATTGGTTAAGAGCATTGCAGAGGATCTGGATTCAATTCCTAGCACCCACAAGTACCTCACAGCCTCCCGGAACTGCAGTTTCAGGCCCTCTAGTGCCCTCTCCTGGGCTCCGTAGGCACTGCATGCATGTGGTGCACATATGTACATGCAGGCACACGCAGGAAATAAAATTTTGGTGTCTACATTTTATTCTAAATACTCAGGTCAAACAAGCAGTGGAGTTGAGCACACTCAGATAAGGAAGTCATTCAACAGACATCTGTTCTGTGTCGAAGCCACCTAGTGGCTGTAGGAGGCTGGGCCAAGTGGTGCTTCCCTGCCTCCCTGGCCCTGGCACAGCCTCTCCCCACCCGCACTGCAGGTGTCCACTTCCGTGCAGGTGGGCAAGGGTATTCTCTCCTATTTGTGACGTGAGTAGAGTCTGGACCCAGCTTCACTCTGCCAACTCCTTCTTTGGGAAACCATCCCTCTTACACTTGGTGACCAGCTGGCTGTGACTCCCTTCAGGAAAAGGCCCATGACCACCCTGGGCCATCAGGGATTGATCGGTGCCTTTTCTCTGCCGAGATGCTAAGAGAGCCTAAAGTTCAGGCATGGAGGCATCTGAAACTGCCCCTCAGTGGGGCCTCTCCTAGCTACTGAGCAGCTGTGTGAAGACGAGCAATCTCAAGACTTTTTGAACTCTGGAGACAGATGTGACATGCTCACCCCATTCTGACCTGTGTGCAGGTTATGGGAAGGAGCTGGCTGCTAACACCAGCAGTGAGTGTGCAATGAAGCTGCAACACATGCCCTCAGTCTAGTGGGTAGCTGCTCTTCCAGAGACAGGTATACGCACCCTCGGGTATTCAGGCTCAAGAGGAGTTCTGGGGGCATCCAAGGCCACACAGGTCTCCATGTTTCCACGGTGACAGAAGACAGAAGCACAAGGTTGGTTTCAGTGCACATGGGTTTATTGAGCTGCTATTCTAGGGAAACCATAAGGGAAGAGGCTGTGCAGCCAGTAGGATGCTGAGTGTGGGGGGAGGGGCTGAGTCTTTAATGCCTACGCAGCAGCTTGTCACAGGTGGCAAGCAATGCCGCTGGTCGTCCTGGGGCACGGGCAAGGCTTAATGGTGAGCAATGGCTGACTGGGAGGATATTCAGGCTGCAGTGCTAACTCTGCGTGATCTCCTTAGTGCTTCATCTGCTTGGAAGAGGGCAGCTCCAAATTCTAGGAGTTGGGGTAGTCTCTGCCCTGCTCTATAAGCCGTGGGGGCCCGGTGAGGTGACCATCTCAAGGATGGGGAAGAAAACAGCCAAGACACCTACTGACGGGGAACCCGAGGCTTCTCAGTGGGACCCTAGCCTCCAGGCCGCAATCCAGGGGACAGGCACACAGGTGTATGAGGCCTGAGGGCAAGGAAGTTTCACTTCTGCGAGCAGTGGGCTGTGCTGTCCACGGGCCACCTCCTAATCAGAGCAGGGCCTGGAGAGCCAGAGCAGTGAGTACGGACATGGAGGACACCTAGGGGGTGAGGACAAAATGGGGCTGCCGCTCCCTCCATCACCTCTCAAGCCACACTCATGCCCCCACCTTGGCCTGCCGGGTACGGAGAGTGCAGAAACTCCAAATTCCCCATCCTCTCCCCATACCTACCTGTGGGAAACAATGCCCAGTATTCCGGTAGGGCTTCATCCAGTCCTGCAGAACTGAGGGCCACAAAGGGTTAAAGGCTTGCATGGCACCATCTATGGAGTGGAGACATCCGGAGAAGGCTTGGTCAGGAAGCCCTAGAAAAGGGCCCCCCTCCTTTGGGACAAACTGGGACACTCCCTGGATCTGCGAGGCATGGCCAGAGAATGGGAGGCACATGCTACAGGATGGCTGTGCCCCACAAAATGCTAGCCCTCATCCTCACAGGAGAGCTGACAAATGTCACCCCTCTTTACAGGTGAACACAATCACCATTAGTAAGAGTTTAACTCTCAGCTACTAAGCGACAGACAACAACTTCATACAGGCTCCCAGAACTCTGGAATTAAGCCATTCCACCCCAAGGCGTAAACAGCAGTGTAAGTGAAGAAGATTGAGGAAAGAACCTCCTCATTGGTACCAGAGTAGGAGGCTCAGCCAACTCTAGGCCATTGGGCACCTTTTAACTCATCCCTTCTGGCCCCTAGCGACCCCTTGACACCTAAAATTCTCTTGCGATCTACGATCTGGAAACAGCAGCTACTCAAAAAATGTCAGTTTCCTTACATCAGAAAGGGGCTCACATTAGCCAGCAAGATGGCTCAGCAGGTAAAGAAAGGCACTTGCCACCAAAACTGATGACCTTAGTTCTACCCCAGGGGACCCACACAGTGGAAGGATAGACTCCTACAAGTTGTCATCTGACTCCCGTCCGTAATAGAATGTGCACAGGGCCCCTAGCCCAACTCAAATAAATAAAACAACGTAAACATTTTAGGGGTTCCCCACGGGCCAGGCGGCTTGGACTGGGCGTAGACATCCGTGGCTCCGGTCTCTCCAGCCCCTCACCCAAGCAGGGATTCCTTGTAAAGAGCTTGCGGAAGGCTTCGCACTCTTCCAGCCGGTTTCCGCTGTCCCCACAGCCGCACCAGGGCGCGACGCGCGCGCTCACGTTGTCCAGGTAGTTGGGGGTGATCGCCGTGCCTGTAGGGACCCCAGGGCGTGGTGATGGGCTCCCCGAGTCTGCCGCCCACCCCACCCCCCCGCCGGAGCCCGCCAGGCCCTACCTATGAGGCCCGCATAGGCTAGGCGACAACGCGGACCCCGCTCCTCCGGGCAGCTGTCGCGGGAGCCGGGCGCGGGAGCGCACGAGGCCTGGAAGGCAAGGAGACGAGGCCTGCGCGCCCGGACAGCCATGAGCGGCCCAGCCCTTCCCGCACGCACCTGCACAGGCGGCTGCGCTCGCAGCGATCCCGGACCTGCAGGCACGAGGGCGGAGCCGGCCCGGGGCCGGCGAACGCACAGGCTGGAGCGAAAGTTTGGCGGCGACGCTCGGCGCACGCAGGGCTCTCGCACCGGCAAAAGAGCAGGGCATGCGTGAGCGCCGGAGGCCCGCGGGCGAAGAAGCGGCGCAGAGCGCGGCGGCAGCCAGAGCGCACGCAGCCCCCGGGTCCGCTCCAGTCCTCGGGCACCGCCCGGCCAAGGCATCGTGCCACATACTCGGAGCGCAGCTGCTGGCACTGCGCGTCTGCTGTGCACGCCTCGGCCGCGGCCACGCAGCGATTCCCTCCGGTGGAGCTCGCAGACCCTGGTGAGGGACAGGCAGGCTGAAGTCCTCTGTGCTTGGTTCTCCCCATTCCGCACTACGGAATTTGGGGGTGCCCAAACCCAAGGGCACCATAGGAGTGACTGGGCTTCATCCTGAGGAAGGGGTATGAGCGGGTCCTAGGGATATCTACCCATTGTTGTGGATGCAACACTAGGAGGCTGGGCCTGACCTTTCCCCAGAATCTGAGGTCCAGCATCCTCCACCATCTCCAGAACTGCCGCACGCTTCCACAGAAGTTCTATTGGGCTCCTTCCATCCTCCCCAGCTCCACCGGGCAGGGCACGGGAGCCAACTGATTCAGCTACTGGATACTGGAAATGGCGCCCCTCATCCTCCTTTAGACACACTAACGTTCCCTTCTCTGACACATGGAAACCCCTTGGGTGAATCTATAGATTTCTGTTCCTCCTATCCTGACCTGTACCCCTGTGTCAGGTGCTTCTTCGTGGGTCTGAGTCTAACCTATCCTGCTCTACTGAACTCTGGTTCTGGACCAGCAAAGGGAGTTCTGGGCATCGGATTCACTGGAAGGGTACTGCAGGTTGAGCACATTCAGGCCCTGGCGTCCAGATGTGGATTCAGACAGATGGCAGACCGTAGTCCTTCTTCCTAAGAACAGACCTGGACATTCGTCAGTAGTTTCAGTGAAGTTACAGGTAAGTGACAGATGCCAACCCACTCGGGGAAAAGAGAACACTTAATCCTTCACGTCAGAAGCTGGTAGACCTGGTGGCTGTGTCCAGACTTTCCACTGAACACATCTTAATCCGGACAAACCAGGAGGTCTGCAAACACTAAGAACCGAGTCTCCAAACTCAGGCTTGGCACCCCAGGCTCTGAAAACTGTCCAGCCTGGCCTCTCATCCTTTACCCTTAAAGGTGCTCCGCTCCACATGGCACATCTCAACTCTAAGGTCCCTTCTGCCTTAAAGCTTACCAGTAGCCATTCTCCACACCTCAGAAAGCAGTCCCTTCCCATGATGCCCCTGGTGGAGAAGGGGCAGCTCTGGAAGGTGGAAGGAACATCAACTATGGGGCACAGAAGAACAAACTCAAAGTCATTGTGGAACTCCCCGGAGCAAGAGCTCTGAGGACCATAAGGGGCGGGGAGGGAAGGAAAAGAAAAGTTCCTGGGACACAGGTATCAAGGCTAGACTTGGGACAGGCGGCTCAGCAGAACGGAAAGCTGGGGTTCCAGGCATTGCACAGCAGGGGCAGAGTGTTAGGGGCCCCTGGCCACAGAGCACAAGCCGTTTTTGAATGTCCCTTCCAGCTCTCCAATTAGTCACCCTCATACAATCCCACCTTGTCCCTGAGGATTGTGTCAGGGAGGGCAGGGGCCAAGACCAAGGAGGGGACAGACTCACCCAGCAGCAGCAGTAGCAGCAGGGCAGACTCCAAGCAGCAAGCCATAATGATTGGCAGAGCCCCCGCTGGACAGGTGGTGCCGCCTTTCTAGAACCTCCTAAGCCTGGAGGGCAACGGGCACCCTGGCGTCTGGACCCACAGGAGTGCCCTGGGCTTTTGAGAGGAAACCACACCTGCTCTTCTCACGTTGTCCCCACCCCCAGGCTGTACCTTCAGGCGGATCCAAATGGTCCCAGAGCACTGGATTCAAGCAGTTGGCTCCTAGTAGGAGCAGACCCTCCTGGGAGAGGGGAGTCTTCGTGAAACTCAGAAGTTAAACAAGATTTAAACCTCACAAGTCCGGGAAGCTGGAATGTGTGAGGACAAGCCGGTGTGTGACTAATGGGAACGCTGGAAGGGACGTTCAAAAACGGCTTGTGCTCGGTGGCCAGGGACCCCTAACACTCTGCCCCCGCTGTGCAATGCCTGGAACCCCCGCTTTAGGTTCAGCGGGGCCACCCCTCCCAAATCTAGCCTTGGTACAAGGTTCAGCGGGGCCACCCCTCCCAAATCTAGCCTTGGTACCTGCGCCCCTCCTGGAGGCTGTAGAAGCACCTGTGGAAGGAAGACACACCTGACAGGCAGGGCTACCTGGGCCGTGCAGAGAGCTCTAAAAGTCATCATCTATGTACCAGTGGGTGTTTGGTGGCACCGGTGCCCCTGTGAGTAGTCCATCGCCATAGGATTTTAAGTAATCCCAATAAACTCATGTATTTGCCAAGCTGGACTTTTGTAGAGTCGTTCTATGACCCATGGTCAGACCCCTCTCTGGGAGGAGTGGGCACTTGAGTTGCACCTCCCCAAGAAGCCTCACACCCCCACACCCCCATATACCCCTATATACCCCCTCACACCCCCAGACACACTTGGCAACACTCGGCAACTCCAGGAGACCTGTTTCTCCATGCTGATCCAGTAACTTTAGGAAATCAGTTGTTCTTTTTCTTTCACTCGCTGGTTTTACACTTACAGAAATGTTGTAAAGATGTTGCTCTCCCCCCACCCTGCCCAGATTCTAAACCCAGCTCTCTGGTGTGGTCATGGCCCGGGGAGCAGCGCTAGAGGAATTAATACCGGTGCAACGCTGTGAAGTAAACTACAGATCATTGATATTCTCCAGATTCCCCACGCATGGCCCTTTCCTGTTCCACAACCGGGGCAAGGTGAGATACACCTGTAAACCTAGCACTTGGAAGCAGCACTTGGGGAGGTAGAGGCAGAAGGATCAGGAGCTTGTGGCCAGCCTGCGCTACACTGAGATCTTGTTCTCAAAAATCAAAGGTGGCAAGATGGCTCATTGAGCAAAGACTCCTGCCCCCAAGTCTGACCCCCTGAGTTCAGTCTGGACCCATATGGCAGAAGTGAACCAACTCCCTAGAGTCCTCTGACGAGGAATGCTCCCCCGCCACACACATATAATCAATAAAATTGGGGGAGAATTATGTCAGGATCCCACACTGTATTTGCCAAGTCTCCTCCCAAATGAGGCAGTCTTTCAGTATTTTTAAATCTCTATTCTTTCTTTAAACAATAGTGTGTGTGTGTGTGTGTGTGTGTGCGTGCGTGCGTGCGTGCGTGCCCGCGTGCGTGCGTGCATGCATGCGAGCCCTACGTCATTGTCAGGAGCTGTCTCAGCTAGAATGGCCAGCAAGCCCTGGGAGTCCTCCTGTCTTCATCTGCCCGTGGGATCGATGCACTCAGCTTGTTACAGAATTGCTGTGGGCTTAACTTGGGTTCTCACGTTTGTGAGCGGCTTGACCAACTGAATCATCTCCCCGGGCCCTCTGTAACAGGACTCTTGGTGTTAGCCGAGTTTATCGTGTAGGACTGGTAAAGAACTAACGGTCCAGGGAAAACAGACCTTGGAGCACAAGCTGACACCTAGCCTCAGGATGGGAAGAGAAGCTGAGAGCTGGGAGTCTGCCTGGGGTTCGGGGTGAAGCGCCTTGTAAGATTCCCAGTCCTCTTTCCCTCGCCTTCTCACCAGGTCCTCTCTCCCACCATTCCCGCAAGACAGGAAGCAGCCATTGTAGGAAGCCCGGCCCAGTTTCCCTGTATATTTTCACTCTCCTTTTCCTATCCCACCCTTGCTAAGAGTTCTGGCTAGATGGTTTCTGGACCCTTCCTACTGAGTGACTCTTATATTTTCTTCTGGTCAGATTGAGACACAGCATTTTTTTTAAAAAAAAAAATTATTTTTTGTGCCGGGCGATGTTGGCGCACGCCTTTAATCCCAGCACTCGGGAGGCAGAGGCGGGCGGATCTTTGGGAGTTGGAGGCCAGCCTGGTCTATGAGAGCTAGTTCCGGGACGGGCACCAAAGCTACAGAGAAACCCTGTCTAGAAAAAAAAAAAATTATTTTGTGTCTGTGTGTATGCTACCTGAGGCCAGAAGAGGGCACCAGATCCCCTAGAGATGGGGGTTGTGGGCAGCTGATTTGGCTGCTGGGATCTGAACTCCGGGCAGCTGACTTGGTTGCTGGGATCCAAACTCTGGGCCTCTGGAAGAACTCTGCAGGTGCGGATGGGCCGGAGCAGGGCAGGGCAGAGCTTGCCAGCTTCTGGAAAGCCTCCACGCACTGACCTGGGACCAGGCTTTGGGCTGGCAGTGCACCCAGTCAAGGAGGACTGCATGCTGAGCTAGCAGCCAGCCAGCCCAGTCTGGAGTCAGCGCAAGCAGACCCGGATATGTTGGAGTCCTGCCAGGCAGAGGATTGGGGTTAGAAGAAAATGTTCACCATGTGTTTTATTCCACTTAATAAAACCTAAGATAGCCGTTTGCATTGTTATACAGCATTGAGCCTAAAGATAATTTTTCTTCCACAGAGACATCAATTATGACCCAAGACAGGGTGACAGTGTTCCATATGAGCTTGCTGAGCAGAAAAAAAAAAAAAAACAAAACAAAAAAAAACTTCCCCAGAGATGCTGCAGTGCACTGTGGGACAAACTGTTTACAGAAGGGGCTAGAGGTTTGTGTTTGCAGCTTCCCAAGCTAGTCCCTGTAGCACAGACCACCCACCCACAATCAATGCAAGAAATAGCACGACTGTGTTCCAGCAAAATTCTATTTAAGAACACTAAAGTTTATGCTAATTTTCATATTCATGGTTTTCTGTTTTTAAAGCTATTTAAAATATAAATACAATTCTTAAAGAAGAGGCCTAGAAAAAGCAAATGGCCTGGACTTGGTCTCTCCACCCCAGTTGGCTCTCTCCTGGGCAAAGGCAGCGAGTAGGCTGGGCTTAGCCCGCTCACCACGGTTGGTTCTTTCCCAAGCAGGCCTTTAGCTGTTGTGTGCCATGATGGAATTTTATAAAAACATCTCCTTCGTTCAAGAGAGACTGAGCTTTGCTGGACCTCACAGCCAAGCCAATATACCCTGAGACCACTTTAGGACCTAACCTGCTGTCCTGCTCCTGCTTGTGTTCCTTCATCTCCTTCACACCGAGTCGTCTTTGTTTGTTTTTGTTTTTCAAGACAGGGTGTACACAATCCTGGCCACCCTAGAACTTGCTTTGTAGACCAGGCTATCCTCAAACTCACAGAGATCCTCCTGTCTCTGCCTCCAGAGTGCTGGAATCAAAGGCGTGCGCCACCACCACCTGGCTGCACTGAGTCTTTTAATGAGTGTGAGGTCAGACCACCATTGTTGAAAAGAACAGTTACCACCTTCGTTAGAAAAGATTCAAGTGCACACTCACTTCCCACTGGTGTGCTTGCTCTTCGGGGTGCACCCTCTTGATCCAGGGGTGCAGTTTATCTCATTGAGGGACTTGTCTGGGTGTCCTTTGTGTGATACTGAGAATATTTCTAACAGGCTAGGGATCAAACCCAGGACTTTGTGTACGCTAGGCAAGCACATTCCCAGTTCAGCTCATGCTTCAACCTTTGCTATTTCAGGTTTATTTTATTTTTAACTGTGCACCCCACATGTGTGTGTGGGGGGGTGCCCATAGAAGCCAGAGGTATTGGATCTCCTGAAGCTGGAGTTACAAGTGATTGATTGTGAACCACCTGATATGTTTGCTAGGAGTTGAACCCTGGTCCTCTGGAAGAGGAATATGTGCTCTTAACAGCCATCTCTCCATTTCCTCATGCTTCAATGTCTTTAACCCTTTTGTAGCCATTCTGTAACCTACATACATGCATACATACACACATACATATATATGATGTACATTATATACACATTATTAGCTAATATTAATAGTTAAAATTGTAATAAAAGCACCTGTGTTTGCCAATGGCTAGATATCAAATGGCCTGGTGCTGTATTTTGGGCAGTGGGCTGTTTAGACCATACTCATTTGCAGCAGTCTCGTAGCTGCTGGAAAGGCAACAGCAAGTTCCCTACGCAGGGGAGAGAGCCTGGCCCTAAAATGAGTTTGAATCCAGATGCTGTTCAGGCCATGCTGTCTACAGCAGCCTTCTCTCACTCATAGATGCTGACAGACACCTACTGAGTCCCCAGCTAACAGACATCCCGGAGCTAAGATCCCTCATCAGACTGAGGGATTCCCCTGCCTGTCCCACACCCGCTTCAGGTTTATGCCATGAAACCTCCCTATCATCAGAAAAGAGTAATAGCCCTACTTCTGCCACATTAGTTTTGAGTCTCTGCCATACTGTCTCTGGTGCTGGGCCCTGAACTCTCCTAGGGGCCCCCACCTTGTTGTCTTCCCTGTCTATAACATGGTGTTACTAATTTTGCTTTGGTTTTGTTTGTTTATTTTCAAGTCAGAATTTCTCTTTGTAGCCTTGGCTTTTCTTGAACTTGATTTGTATACCCAGCTAAACTCAGAGATCTACCTGCCTCTGCCTCCTGAGGGCTGAGATACAGGTGTGCACCACCACACCCAGAGGTGGTTACTTAGGTTTTTATTTCTCAGTGAATACCTCTGTGTCTCTTTAGAAAACCCCTCAAACTCTTTCAGCAAATGGCAGCCAACAGCACTGATAGAGCTCGTGGATTTATTGCTTAGAAACATCCTGACATTTCAGACTAGCACGGCTCTCAGGCTTGGGGTAGTTCTGGGGGTCTCGGGGAAGAGCTTCACATCAGCCCATCAGTAGTATAAGAATTCAGATGCTGGCGATGCCCTTGGGGCCCAGGTTCCTGGAGTGGCAGTGGTCACCTGTCTGTCTCCTCACCTCAGGAAGTCCCCTTCTCCAGAGACAGGATCTTAGCTTCTGGACTTGTGTGAGGAATGAAACAGCAGAAAGAGGGGTCGTTCACTAAGGGCTGGGACCTGAGAGAAAAAAAAAACATGGCTCTCCCTTCCCCATCCCTAGGCTTCCAGCATCCTGGTCTCCTTGACAAAGCTTCCCTAGAGGGTTGCAACTCATTTCCTTATTGATATAAACCCATAAATCTGAGTAGTAAGCAACAAGCTGAGAAAGAGGTTGGTGACTGGGCAGTGGGGGAAGGGGGAGGTATCAGGATCCCTCACCTACCTGGGGATCAGGCAGGTATGCGTGGCACAAGCTTCTTAGGGTAGTTCTCAGGTAAGTACAGAGTTCTCTGGCTCTGAAAACAATGCAACATTGAAGGGTACAAACACTGTTGGCAAGAGGTGCCTGGGGCTGAGCCCAGGAGTGAAGGTGGTTGAGTAGTGGTGCTGAAAAGGGGGAGTCTGGAAGAAGACAAATGGCAAGCCTGGCGGTGGTGGTGCATGCTTTTAATATCAGCACTCGGGAGGCAGAGGCGGGCGGATCTTTGTGAGTTCGAGGCCAGCCTGGTCTCCAGGACAGCTAGGGCTGTTAACACAGAGAAACCCTGACTTGAGGGAAAAAAAGAAAAAAGGAACAAGGCAGACGGCAAGTTCCACCTCTCACTTCTTTCTCTGTCCCAAGTGCCACACTCACCCAGGGGTGAGGACTCTCCAGTGGTGATGGAGCCAAACTCCATGGAGTGAACATTGCCCAGCGGGTGGTCCCTGCAGGGGCCATCGATGGTCCTGTGCAGCAGATAAGATCAGGAGGTCAGAAAGTGACCTGAGCAAGGCGAAGGAACTCGCGTCCCCAAAGCATGGCACACAGTCTCAGCTCTGAAATGACTGATTTGTCCACGCTCAGGCTTCAGATTCCACCTTCCTGCTCCATCTTGAAGTGTCCAGACCCCACTCAAGACCTAAGACCTCCAAGGCTGTGGCGATCTTCTCTCTCCGAACCTACCGTTCCTCCCCGGCTGACTCTACTCCAGCCCCCACTCACTCTAGGTGTAGGACTTGCTTAGGTCCCATCTAGAGCTGAGGTGTGGAGCTGCACCCCTGGGGGTGGGAACTGTGCTGTCAGGTGCTCCTCCCAATTAGGTGCCCTGCCACTCTTGACTCCGGAACCATCTTTGGCTGCTGGTGCCTTTCCCACAAGGCCTTGCTGTTTTGTTGTTTCATTCAGACATTCCCTGCTGCCCTTGAGACCCCCCCCCCGGCCTAAAGGTGGTGTGCAGCTGCTACCCCCTGCGGTTCCCGTGCCAGCTGCAGCGCCACCTTATTTCTCTGCCTGCAGACCCCCAATCATCACCTGGCCTTTCCGAGGCCTCCTCCCTGCTCCTGGGGCCTGTTGGTGCCATTCCCTGCCTGCAATGCTCTGTGCACATCTCCAGCCCAAATTCTCCCCTTTCCCTCGGTGGGCCTGGAACACTTCCAGATTCAGACTGCCAGACGTGGACATAGTGTCTGGGTCCAGTGAAGAGGCGGCCCTGGGCGGGCCATACGTGTTATGTAGCATGCCTGCCAGTCAGAGAACTGGGTTTGCAGCATCATGGTCTGCGGAGGGCAGGGGCACTGAGTCCTGGCTCAAGAGCAGTCAGCACCACAGCTGGTCAGTGGAAGGGAGCGCAAAGGTGTGCTGGGATTAACGCTGAAGAATTTAGAGGAGGTGACAGAGTGATTTGGGCAAAGGATGAGGCAGATGGCTAAAAACTGGAAGCTAAAGAAGTCTTCGGAGACACAGCAGAGCACAGGCCTTTTAGAATTTGTTTAAAATGAAACAAACAAACAAACAAACAAACAAACAAAAACACCGACATGAAGGTGAGGCCATAGCCCATGGGAGATGCAGAAGAAAGCCAGGGAACTGCCCTGTGGGAAGGGCAAAGAGCGGCAGCAGTGAGTGCTGGTCAGGGCCGTGGCACGTGTGGACTTCTTCCACTGCCTAAGAGCTCTCACCACACCTAGAGCTGAGACCAAACTCCAGCTGCTCCCCACAGCCCCAGCTCCCCGTAGCTCCCACTCCCCAATGCCCTGATGAGTTCTGAAAAGCAGGAGCCACAGAGACAGGCTCAGAAAGAGAGACCCAAGCCCTCAGAGGTTGGTGCTGAGTCTACCTGTTGCATACAGGGTCCCTCCTGCAACACCACCAGGGTCGCTGACAGAGTGTTGGCAGCCGGTAGTAGCACCAGGCTAGGCCAGCCCCAGGGAGCAGAGGCAGCAGGAAGCTGAGGAGCATGGGCAGTGGGAAGGCCACTCGATCTGTGGAGGACAGGGCTTCTGAGTCCCGAGCAGGCATCTAGGTGGTGTCTGCCTGCTCCCACACCACTGGCATACTTGCAGGCTGTGCAGGGCCACTATCCAAGCTACCGCCGAAGCCTGGCTTGTCACAGAAGGGTGGATCCCAGCCTGGAGCACAGTGGCAGTTATGATTGCTATTGCAAACCTAAAAAGAGGATAGAAAAGTCACACAGGATCAAGGACCTCCGGGGTTACCCTGACCCCTTAGGCGACTCACCCCATGGTTGTTGCAGGCAGTCAAACAACGCTCCAACTCCTGGGAGGTAGCATTCTGGCAGTGCCTATCCTGGCACACCTATGGGCATTGTGCCCACTGGGCAATGAGGAGGACACTCTGGCATGGCAGATTCAATGACCAGGAGGGGTTGGGGAGGCAGGGCTCACCATTTTAGGTCCACAGCGGGTACCTGGCTCCACCAGGCCCAAGTCAAGCTGGTCCAGTTGAGTATCAGGGAGGATAAATACTCCCTGGCAAGCCACCCCATGACCCCCGAGGAGAATTGTGGGATTTGTAGTCACTACACGCCGCAGCACAAATGGGGTTTGCTTCCCGCCCTGGCACAGCAGCTTCCCACACTGAGCATCCCTGGGGAGGAAACGGAAGGTGGTAACATGTCTCAGGTGCCCTGCCCTGCTCTGTAAGGGTAGCCCTGCAGCTGCACACCTCACCTCTGTGCACAAGGAAGGAAGCTGCCCTTGCTGTCCTGGCCACAGTTCCCCTGTGAATTCCCCATGGAGTTCATCTCCTGGAAACAGAGCTCAGGGGCAGGCTGGGATCCTGGGGAAAAATGAAGATAGAAGAAGGTGAGCAGTTCGGGCCTCGGTTCCACGGGTGGAGCTTGCGTACAGTAGGAAACTGCAGCTCCCAGAAGCGATCGGGGCATCAGAGCAAGCATGCGGTCTCACCAGGCCCCCAGAGCTGCTGGCACTGCTGCTCCAGCGTAGGACACCAACCGTCTAGGCAATAGCCACGGCCCTTGGCGCAGGGTGAGCCATCCAGGAGGTAAATGTCTGCGGGACAATGCGGGGAGGCACCCGTGCAGAACTCGGGGAGGTCGCAGTCACTGGCAGCGGGACGACAAGGCGTGCCTGCCGGCTTTAGCTACACCAGTGACCCATCGAGAAGGGCAAAGAGACAATAGAGAGACTGACATCTTTGCCAGAGCCTGAGGGAGCGTCAAGTGGACCCATCCACAGGGTCAAGCTCAGAAGGACTAGAAGGTACCAGCTCAGGTACCAACAGGTCGCTCCCCAGTGTCCCTATCTCTCACCAGGCACTGCTCACAGCAATCGCCATGGGCGCATTGCGCCCCCGCACGCAGGGAGCAGTTGTGGGCAACGCAGCAGGAGTCTGAGCACTTCTGGAGTCAGAAAGGAGAGAACAGAACACGTAGTGATGACGCAGCAAACCAGACCTGGGAGAGGCTGGGAGCAGGGGTCAACTTTGGACCCCAGGAACCGAGATGCTAATCTAACCTGGTCAGAACCGCAGTCACACTCTTCTCCTGCTTCCACGAAGCCATTGCCGCAGCGGGTGGGCAGCACCAGGAGCCCCGGGCCCGGGGTCCTGGAGAGGCACGCGCCACCCCCTTTGCGGAAGAAGGTGCGCAGCTGGCGGCGGCTGCAGGCGCTGAAGATGCGCGGGAATGGGTGCCTGTGGGAGAAAGCGGACATCGATGGTGTGTGGACCACCTGGCCTGTGGGAACCACCTCCTAAGCTCTGGCTGCTATTGCACTCTGGGCCCTGGGCTTAGCCACACAGCGGACAAGATTTGCGGTTACCTCCTGAGCTAAGCGAGTAGTTTAGAGAGGAGAGGTCCAGAGAGGAGAGGTTTAGAGAAAGGAAAGGACTCGCGTAATCACACAAGAAACCTGTGACACGGGAGGCTGACACTCAGGAGGCTGTGTGTCAAGATCTGGCCACCCAAGCCCTAAGGAGACCAAAGATCAGCAGTGGAGTACCCTAGTCCTAGTCCGAATGTCATGCTGAGACTTCTTAGCATTTCTCCCACTGAGGCCCCTTAAACAGGCTGTTATCATCCTCACTTTACAGAAGAGGGAACTGAGGGGTAACCAAAGAAACGCAGGTACCACATCCAGGTCCGGGGACACGACCTTCTGTGCGTACCCTGTGGCTGCCTCCATGACGCAGCCTCCCTGCTCTGCATCTGCCTCCATGCAGCAACCGTCGGGGTCATGGCGGAGGCCCAGGCTGTGGCCTATCTCGTGGGCCATGGTGGCTGCTGTGCCGATGGGGAGTTCCGAGTGGTCCTGGAGAGCAGGGCTTCTCTGATGACCACAAGCCCTGCATAAGCCCCTCCCCTCCGAGGTCCCCCGTGAAGCTTACTGTGCTCACACCTCCGGAGCTCTCCGCAGTGCACATGCCCTCCACAGGCGCCAGGCCCACCGTGGTGCCCTGGAAGGTGCGGCCCCTGGGGGTGGCAGAGCAGGGCATGACTGGGTGGAGCTGGGAGTAAGGGCCACCCCTCAACCCGCGTGTGTCAAAAGGACACCCACGTGAGCAGTTGCGTGGAGTCGTGTGGACGCCTAGACCACAGCCCACGACGCCATTGCAGGAAAGCCCAGAGGGTTGCATTGGCGTCCTGCGTGATGCGGCTGCGATCCTGTTCCGTCCACACTTCCAGGCCGGTCAGTACCACCTGAATATCCAGAGACTTGAGAATCTGAGGAAGGGACCATTTGAGGCCAGAATTAGCTACCTACTGTGCCTAGCCAGAGCTTCTCAATTACCACATTTTCACCCCGTCAGCGCCTTAACCACCCAACCTGGTCCACGCAATTGGCAACTTCCAGGAGGCGCTGTCTTGTGTGATTCAGGTTCTGATGCTGCACTAAGAACTGCGAAGGCAGAAATCCCTGGGTCATAAGGGGTTGAGCAGGCTCTAACTCAGCCCAGTCAGACCTCTTAGGTCTCGTCTCACCAGGGTGTGGTCAGCCACTATGTACAGTTCCAGGTACCTGGGGCTCCTGCGGACCTCTCGCCTCACCTGGGAAGGGCAAATGGTGAGGGTCAGGCTGCTTGCCTTGAGTCTTGGCCACCAGCCACGTTCCTCAGAAAGAACAGTTAAAACTTTCGTTCAAACTTTATTCTTCAGCCTCCGGATTAAACCGGGGACACCCCAACCAGGATCTGCCTTCCTGTCTCTTCTTGTCTGAAGGACCATGTCCACTCTAGTCTGTGCCCCTTACCCTGCTCTGGAGGACATGAGGAAGGCTGGCCATTCCTGCTTTGTATTTGGAGTTCTCTCTCCAGGTGAACAATTGCTCCATTCGGAAGATCTTGTGGGTTGAGAAGTCCCTGTTGTCCCAAGAAGCCCAGGGGTGCAGATAGTAGCTGATATTGCGGCTGAGAACAATCAGGCCACTAGAATGCAGAAAAAAGCAGGGGTGTGTGAGAATGAGCTCTCACCTCTGCACCAGCTCCAGGCCCCTTCTCCTAACTCCTTACCTCATCCCAGAGCAGGTGCTGAGAACTACCCAGGATTCCAGGAAGCCCCTCACATGCCCACGATAGTGGCAATGATCCTAGAGAGAGAGGAACTCAAACCCCAATCTCAGTGGGGTCTCAAGTTGGAGGGGCAAGGAGGAAGGCAGGCCTGCAGGCTGGCTACAGGAATGCAGAAAGGGATAGGGTAGGCAGTTGGGGGTGCATTTCCAGCATCCCTCACGCTGTCCTCAGAGTCCATGAAAGAATCTCACCGTGTGGTTGGGGAACAGGACCACGGGCTGCCCATCTGGGCTGTAGTGGGTTTCTGTGTATCCTGGGGCCAGGAGCCTGCTGGGAAGCAGGTATGTTTTAGGAGTCACTGAATTTAAACCGTCTCCAGCAGCTTGCCTTCAGGCATTCCTTCCAGAGTGCTACCTGAACTGCTCTGAATGACGCCTGCGGTGTGTCTGAGAGAAAGGACTGGGAAGGCTGTGCACTGTTCCTAGAAGGGAACCCTCAGAATAAAAGAAGACAAAAGCCTGGGGTGAGCTCTGGGCGGCTTAGACATGGGGATGGGAATATGGGGAACCCCTGGGAGGAGCAGGCAGGGACCTTTGGTGCTGTGGAGCCTGCAGCAGGTAGATGAGGACAAAGAGTCAGAGGACACTAGCAGAGATGCCCTGTGGGGCCAAGGCCATGAGCTCTGCATACTCCTGCCCTGCTGGGCATCTGTTGGGGAGATCCCAGGCCCTACAGTTCTTCTCAGACTGCTGGATCCCTGTGTCCATCTGACCCTCACTGGTGCTTATCCCCAACTTCCAGAAAAACAAAGTCCCACCTGCCGGCATCTTCTCCTATTGTACCCACCTGGGCAAGGGTCCCTTTACATGGAGCTCGACACTACTTAATAAAGACTCCATCTTCAGGCTCCTTCCCTCCCCTGACCCCCACCAAATAACAACTTTCTTCTTCCTCTTCTTCTTCTTCTTCTTCTTCTTCTTCTTCTTCTTCTTCTTCTTCTTCTTCTTCTTCTTCTTCTTCTTCTTCTTCTTCTTCTT
>NW_004949101.1:16659749-16671518 GCF_000317375.1 Microtus ochrogaster | reverse complement strand
TCCTCCTCTCCTCCTCCTCTTCCTCTCCTCCTCCTCCTTTTCCTTCTTCTCCCCCTCCTCCTCCTTCTTTTCCTCCTCTTTCTCTTCCCCCTCCCCCTCCTCCCTCTCTTCTTTATATTTTGAGACAGGGTTTTGCTAAATTGCCTAGGCCAGTCTTGAACTCACTCTATAGCCCAGGCAGGCTCTAATTTGACCCTGTGCTCCTCCTGCCCAGCTTCCTACAGAGCAGAAATCACAGGCCTGACTTCAGTTGTTCTTCTTACAGAAAACCCTGACTGCAGCTTCACCTTGTTCTCCAGATTACCCACCACAGTCCTGCGCTGTTGTAATCCAGTCGTTCTTACGCCCACTTCAACTTTGCTTCTTTGCTGACTATGCTCGTATGTGAAAACACTCAGTATGTGCACAAACACACAAGACAGTTTAGTGGGTAAGGGTGTGGCACTCCCTGGAGCTATGGTGTGGAATGGGGTTACAGTTTGTCCCCAGTTTGTCTGACTCCATGGGGAAAGAGAAAGCAAATAGCGTACTTTCGGCAGTGCCAAGAGGAAAAGAGACACAGAGCAAGCGATACTGTTGGTGACAGCGTCTATAATCTCCATTTCCATCTTGTTCACCCATGCACCCAGGGCACCAGCCTGAGAGACACGTTTCTCATTTACCACTTCAAAACCTTTGACTCAGGCTGGAGAGATGGCTCAGTGGATAAGAGCATTGCCTGCCCTTCCAAAGGTCCTGAGTTCAATTCCCAGCAACCACATGGTGGCTCACAACCACCTATAATGAGGTCTAGTGCCCTCTTCTGGCCTGCACACAGGCAGAATATTGTATACATAATAAATAAATAAATATTTAAAAAAAAAAAACAACCTTTGACTCTTCAATCCAAGTTGTTTAGCACCAAAATGCCTTCTGCAATCTGGTCCTACTGGAACTTGGGACTCCCCAAATTCTTCCCTCCCTTCTCTCTTCCAAATGGAAACATTCCAAGCTGGCCAGAGGAACTGTCATGACTGGATACTGACCTTTGGAGCTACAGTGTTTCTGTCCCTGCCTGTCTAGGATTGTCCCTTTTGAATGAACTGGTATATAGAAATGTCCACTAGATGGTACTCGCTGATCTGCAGCAGGGAGCCACCAAGCTGCTCCAGGACTTCAGATGATGTGTAAGTACCTACAACTGGGTTCAGCCCACTTTAACCTCATTAGCCACTCTCCCTTTGGCTAACGCCTCTGCTCATCAAGCCTCCCTCAGAAAGCACTGATCCTCTCCCCAGAGGGTCTGTTCTGGGCTTTAGCCAAACCCCAGGCTGATACTCACTGGTTCTTCTCCAGTTCAAGCAGGAGATCCTGGCCTTCAGCTTCTAAAGCCACCAACACCACATCCGGCTTCAAGATCTGACCAAGAAGGAATGCAGTGACACATTAGGCCTCTGGGCCACCTGCCTGCCAGGGGACAGGAAGGATGTTCTAGAGCTGGCTAGAGAGAAGCTCATAGGAATGACAGGTCTCTGCTTTACAAAGAGTGAGCCAGTGTGGGGGTGGGAACTCAAAGATGTTCCCAGCGCTTGTGTTTGAGACAGGGTTTTGGCCCCTTACAGATGCATGAACAGCTTGCCAGGGGCTCCTGGGCCTTTCCCTTGGTCGGCCCTCTTCTTTTGCTCCTAGAAAAGGTTTGAAAAACAGTGGGCACTAAAGGTATCATGACTGGGTGGGCTGCAGCTTCAGCCATGCAGGTACTGCCTGAGGGCTTGCTCTGCTTGCTGGTTTGTTTTGGGTGCTGGAGTTCAAACCCAGGCTCTTTGCGTATGCTACACAAGGCAAGCACTGAGCTTTGTTCCCAGTTCCTTGTTATTCATCTTGCTGCCTTCCCCGCCTTCCTGATGGAACCCAGACTTTTTTTCTCCACCTCCAATTCCGGCACAGTGCCTGGTTCTCTAAAATTCCATGTGGACTCCAGGCTGGTCTCACAACTGAGCTCAGAAAGTAAACACGAACCCCAACTTAGGCCCCCCCAAAAGTGTTGACTCTCTCAGCTAGATGTCAGAAGAGCTGGCCTTGGCCCTCTAAGCCACCTCTCCTCTCTCCCTGACTTTGCCTCTTTCCTGCTGTCCACTCTGCCTGGCTAGAAGCCAGAACTGGAACTAGCCCAGGAGATTCCAGGGAAGAGGCTGCTGTACTTTTTAAAAATGCTTTCCCCACCCTTGTTGGCTCTTCCCTTTTATCCCAAAATGCACTGGGCTGGGACCCTGGCCAAGAGTCATGCAGGGGAGCCCTTCCCCAGCAGGTGTAGAGTGCATGGCCCTCACTTCCCCGGTCATAGGCCCCTCAAGGGTCCAAACATAAGCTTATATGGTTGGAATGCTTCTTGATTTATAAGCAAACATTTGCTCTGGGAGAAAGGGAGTAGCCCCGATGGGAGGTCCCTGTCCCTCCGCAGCCCTTGCTGCCTTCACTTCTGCTCCGTGTTCATCCTCCCTCTTCTGCACCTCAGTCCCACCCTGCAGTATGCTCCTGTTTGTGAAACAGACACACTGCTGGCGTTCCCCCTGCCCTCACAGGATCCCTAATGCAAAGCAGAGCCCTCCGGGATTCTCCACTCAGCCACAGGCCAAGCCAGGCAAGGAGAGAGGCCACAGTCAGGGCGACTCTGGTGTGCGTCCAGTTCTCCCTTCCACAAGTCAGCTTTGTTTGACTACTTAAGAGAAGTCCCAGAGGTCTGGGGGATCCCAGGGAAGGCCCTACGTTGGAAGGTTTGAACTTCTGGGAACCCATAGACATTGTGGAAATGCTTTCTTGGGTTTGGACAGTGGGGCTGCCCTCTCTTGCCTGGAAATACAGAATCAAACTCTCTAGCTTGAGTAGTTGTAGGGAGGGATGGGGAAGGTAGCCAATTGTCTGACGTCGTTTAGAGCATAGGAGGCCTCAGACTTCTGGAACCAATGAGCTATGAGAGCATGAGCAATTTCACAAGCCATCTGGAGCTCAGTGTGCCTCTCTGTAAGGCTGGCCTCTCAGTTTGCAGCATAGCTATAATGGCGCACACAGCTGGGGCGTGACTATACTGAGGAGAATGTGATGGGCAGTACAGAGAGGGCTGGGCAGTGTCCTGGAGAAGCAAAGCGGAGTGGGCTTTCATCTGGAGATAGCAGGGAAATGGACCACTGCTTCTTTGCCACAGGTGGATTCCAGCCACAGAAGCTGAGATTACAGGACAGCAATGCATTCACATGTTCCCCACAATCATGGCCAAAGGAGGATGTTTTGTGTCCTTCCTTTAAAAGCCTCTAAAGTTGGCGTGATGGCTCACAACCTGAAGCCCACCAGAGCTACGTAGTGAGACCCTGTCTCAAACCAAGCAAAACAGAACAGAACAGAACACACACACAAAGCAGCTCCAGAAAGGCTTCCAGCCCCAGACTCTGAACTCATGTCTGCCTAGTTGAGTGGGGAGAGCTTGGATGTTCCCCAGTGGAGGAGAGGGTTGGGGCCAGGAATAGAAGGGGTAGGAGGGAGGAAGCCCGAAATGACTTCCATGTGTACAGGCTCACGCCATCTAGATGTCTCCCTGTCCCGCCCGCCCTGACAGGGAGTGGCTTCAGGGTACAGTGGTTTGGTTCTGAGAATCCCAGGAAAACTGTCATGCTGCATTTTGGAGAAAGACAAAGGCCCAGGGTTATGGATACTGACCGGCTCCTCCAGGGTGACTTTGAGCCAGAGTCCTCCATCCAGGATCCAGTGGGGAGTAACTGGCTCTCCAGGGACATTTCCTGGTGTGAAGACAGAGCACAGAATCAGAGCAGGTAGGAGCAGGAAGCCAGCAGGGAAGGTGAAGCCCTGAAATCCAGGCTCCATTTGCAGCACTCCTGGGCTTGGTGTTCATAGGGCATCCCTAGAGTGGAGCAGTGGCCAAGGAGGTGGCAAAAGAGAAACTAAGGCACCAAGAACATTCCCATTGGGGGATCTGAGAGTGGCCAGACCTTGGAGAGCTGGCTCGGAGTCAGAGAGCATGAGAAGAAGCCCAGACCCCAGTGCAGAAGGGGTGGGAAGGAGGAGGCAGCCTCCTCTGGTATTTTTAGAATGGACAGCAGATGCCTTCAGGGTGAAGGATGTGTAGCCAGAGGCTGTCTGTCTCCTCTGCCATCTGAGTAAGAAACCACCAGATGTCTTGCTCAGAGCTCCCGTTGGGGTTGATGCTGATGGTGGGACTCTGAGGGACCTAGCCCAGAATCCCCCTGCTTTTATGAGGGGAAAGGGGTCCAGAGCCTCGGTGCTCCTAGGCCAGGCCTTTCCAAGGGGGCTCCAGGAGGATTCCAGAGCCAAGCATTACTCAGAGGGTGCTGGAATGTTCTTCAGGAATGTTCCTACCTCCCCTCTCCTATCTGGTCCCAGCCACCCTCACAGGGCCTATCCTGCAGAGCCAGGCTCTGGCTGCCAGAGCCAGCAGGGAGCCTTCTCAGTCCTCCAGCAAGCCCAGCTCACAGAAAAACAAAGCCCAAAAGAACCCCACCCACCACCAGCTCTGACCTCTGCCCTGCCCAGGCTGAGGGCTATCTCTGAGGTTGACTCTACTCTTTCTGAATCATCCCAATCTTTTTCCTCTCCCATCTCCTCTCAAAAGTCTGGAACAGAAGCTGGAGAGGTGGTTGGGTGGTTAAGGCTGCTCTTCCAGAGAACAGGCTTCAGTTCTCCACACCTGTAACTCCAGGTCCAGCACTCTGTCCTTCTCTACCAGCCCCCAGGTAGACCTGGTATCTCCATGGTACACAGATGCACATGCAGACAAAATACGTGCACACATTTTAAAAATCTGGGATAGCAGCTGCTCCAGGAACCCCCTCCGTGAAGCCCAGGTGCTTCTTAGTTAATGAGACATCATGGGGAAGAGGGTGTGGCTTTGGAATGGAGGCTGAAGAAGAAAGGAGGGCAGGAGAGAGAAGGGATAGAGATGCCTTCCTGGAGGTGAAAGAGCTCTTAGTCAAGAGAAGGCTCGACTGGGTATGGAGAACTACATCTTGGTGGCTCAGGTCACCAAGGGTGCAGGATATGGGCGTTCTCTGTGCAGTCCTTCAGGGACACCTTCAGGAAGGAGGCAAGGACGGAGCTAGGAGTCTGAGTGGATTAAAGTGGAATCTGAGGACGCCAGTCTGGGTTGGGGAACAGAGAGGCGGTTTCTCTTATGAGGTCCATCATTACCTATGCCCTGGCTAAAGGCAGTACAGCCCTCATTCATCCCTTTCAGAACGGTAACGGAGCAGAGTTCCTAGGTATCGGGTCGCCTCCAGGCTGCCCATCAACCAGTTCACAGTCCTTCCCATCTCCTTCCTGGTGCCTCCTCTGCCTTCCGGTCAGCCGTGTGCTTGGTGTGTGGATTTTGGAGACTAAGGGCCCTGTCCATATCAGAGTGAGGAGAGGTTACAGTAGGAAGAGAGAGTGGCAGTCCCCAGGCACTGCTAGGCACACACCCCGTTTGAAGAACAGCCACATAAGGCACCGGTATAAACACCATATAGGTTGCCTCAACCCAAGACAAGGGGAGAATGGAGCCTGATGGAACAGCTAAGTCCATGGGCAGGGCACAACGCCGAGGACCCCAGAGGATCAGTCCTTCCTGGAAGAGGAAGACTCTCTGACCTAAAATAGTCTGGAGATGCAGAAGCCTCGGAGCAGAGCTAGGAGCTGGGCAGCACTGAAGGGGGGGATAGGGCCAGCCCAGAATCCCCTTCCCATGTCCTTTCCTGACCAGGTAGCACAGGGTCTGGAACTCTCTTTTCCACTAGTTGCTCTGGAACCCATGACCACCACCACTTCACCTGCCCTAGAGGCGCTCCCGGCTCGCACCCTCACCTGGAAACATCAAGGCGCTCCTCAGGGGACACGCGGAAAGTAACAGCTGCAGCAACAGCAGCACGGGAGACCCCCCGGACCTCCCGCACTCCGGGCCCATGGCTGGGAGTGCCTTTGCCTCCCTCTCTGGCTCCGCTATTGGCTCCACCCCGGCTGCAGGGGGCCCGCCTCCTCCCGTTCTCAGCCTGCCTCGCGCCACTTCGCAGGACCCTGTCTGTCCCTACCCTGGTCCGCAGGACTTGAGCTCAAGCTGCGGGAGTCCGGGCGACCCTTACTGGCGGCAGCGGTAACAATCCTACCTAGGCTTGCAGAGGGAGAGGAGAGAGGGAATCGTCGCGGAAAGTTCTTAGAGAACCTCTCCCTGTGTTGAACAGAGGCACTGGCTGCGGAACCCCCCTCCTTCCCTCCCCACCCCCACCCCCCGCAGCAGCTGTCAGGTCTGCCCAGGGAGCATCTACGGTCCTGGTCTCCAGAGTGACCTCTGGACCTGCCTTTCTACCTGCCCTGCGCGAGGATTCCTCCAAGGATCTGTCTACCCGGGCTTAGTGACGCCTGCAGTGAATCCTTCGGAGGTAGCTGTCCCCTGCCGCCCAGGAGCTCGTGAGTACCTAGGGGCCTTGTGGAGGCCGCGGTGCTGGAGATTGTGGTTTCTGGAAAAGGCGATGGTGGTGGGCGCAGGGGACCGGCAGCGATGACCAGGGTAGAATTGTACAGTGCCACGGATTCCCCAGGTGTAAGGAATCCTCCAAATTTTAGGGGACATTGCTTTCGTGTTGTAAAGTACACTTCGCGATGCATTTGGATAGCAAAAGATTTATCTTTGAAATAAACTGGTTAATAGTTTGGCTGTGAGAATTTGGAATGTAAAAGTTCTGACGACAGAGAAAACTACGTGTACAGAATTCAAACATCAAACAATATCAGGCAATGGGGCCCTCTTGGATAAAGACAGGACACTCAAGACTGCCAGCCTGGACAATAGAGATCTCCTGGAAGAGAGAGAGAGAGAGAGAGAGAGAGAGAGAGAGAGAGAGAGAGAGAGAGAGAGAGTCCAGCATCATATAAACTGGGTGTGGCACACACACCTGTAATCCCAACAGGTGGAGGCAGAGGACAAGTTCAAAATCACCCTCTGCTACAGAAAACTGAGTGGGATCGGCCTGAACTGGAGAGGGTGGGCTCTGTCACCAGGGAGATGGCGTAGTGAGCAAATGGCCCTGCTGTGCTATTTGAGCTCAGGTCTCCTGCAACGGCAGAATGGAGCACACACCTTTAAGACAAGTGCTGGACATGACAGAGACAGGCAAATTGTTGAGCTCCAGGTTCAGTAAGAGACCCTATCTCAAAATTATGATGGAGAGTAACATAGGGAGATACCCAGAGTCACCCACACATGCACGTACAGGATGATTGTACCCCCTACAGAGATACATACACATACAAAGGTGGGCATCCACACATGCATGCACAGGTTAATGTACCCCCTACACAGATACATACACATACATACTGAGGTGAGCATTCACACATGCACACACAGGTTAATGTACCCCCTACAGAGATACATACACAAACATACAAAGGTGCGCATCCACACATGCACACGCAGGTTAATGTACCCCCTACACAAATACATGCACAAACATGTAAAGGTGAGGGGAGACTGAAAGATAAGCGAGCCATGATTCACCTCTGTAAATCCAACACTCCAGAGGCAACTTGAGCTACACAGCAAGACCCTGCCTCAGAAACCAAACCCAAAAGCATAAAATGCTTAGGAAAGAATTCCTATCTCTTCAGTCTCCGTCCTTTTAATTCTCATTTCCCACAGGAAGCCACTGCTACTGGTTTCTTACATAAGTTGTTTTAGATACAGAGTTGTTTATAGACAGACAGACAGAGAGATAGCATAGTCATTCACATTTGTAGCCTATTTTTCTAGCGAATGGTTAGTCCTCCTTTTAACAATCTGCGGGACCTCTGTGTATGAAGGAGATTCGCCTTTGCCTGGAGTGTGGATTGCGTTTTCCCAGCCCATGAGTTTTAACAATCTGTGGGACCTCTGTGTATGAAGGAGACTCGCCTTTGCCTGGAGTGTGGATTGCGTTTTCCCAGCCCATGAGTTTTGCCCAGCCGACTGCCTGCGCCTTTACTTCAATTGTTCTTGTAGATGAGCAGCTTTCAACTGTATCACTATAATCACATTTTTCATGAATTCTGCTGCCACCGGACAGTCCGTAGGTCTGAATTTGAGACTGTAACAAAGAGATCACAAGGGCGTTTGTGTGCATGTGTCCTTGGCATCCTCCCTGGCCTGTTCCCCTTCTTTATCTGTCTGCCTGGGAACATATCCTTAGGAAGTCATTTGTCTGTGAATTCTCGCCTTGGGTAACAATATGGTCATGTTGGGGGCTCCAGTGCAACAGGTGGAGAGGCTGCATGTCCTTTCCCCATGAATGAGTAAGAGGGGTCACCAGAAATGCTGATGGTGGCAGAGGCTATTCTTCCACTGAATTCCCTGTTCCTTCTGCAGGTTGAGCCTGGGGAGTGGAGGGATACGATGGAGGCATCTGTCATATCCAGATTCACTCTGATGCCTCTTCCCTCATGCTGGAAGGATTTGAGAAAGTTAGTATTAGTTGTTGATGACAGAATCTAGGATCACCAGAGAGAGAGAGAGAGAGAGAGAGAGAGAGAGAGAGAGAGAGAGAGAGAGAGAGAAGTTTCTGGCAAAGCCTGGGGAGAATTATCTTGATTGTTTGGTTGAAGTGAGAATAGCTGTCCACTGTGGGTGGCACCATTCCCTACGCAGGTGCCATCTGACAGAGTTGGTTGATGACTTTCAGGTAGCTTCAGCCTAAAACAAGTTGAGGGTAGGGAAGTGGAGCAAAGCCCCAGTGTAGACCCTGGAGATTCCTCTACACATAGCCTGAAGTAAGCAAAAGCAGAGGGGCCGAGAAGAAGGCAGGCCCTTCAAAGAGCACCATGGCTCCTACAGTCAAGGGGAAAGCCACTCCGGCTGCAGAGTGTGCCTTTGCTGTCTCCTTCAGAAGCTGTCCCTGATTACCAAAGCCAGGTTATTATTCCTGCATGGTACCTCTTACTGTGGCATGTTTTACATGGCTTCCTAGTTGCCGATTTCCTCTTTCACCACACCAAAAGCACCATGATGACTGGGAATTCATTTACTGTACATCCTGGTATGGGACCTGGCCCAGCTGAAGTTAACAAGATGAGGAAGGCTATTGACATTGCTCTTGGCTGCCTCACAGCTAGACGGTGAGACTCTTGCTGAATATACAACACACTGGTTGCAGCACATTCATGAATCAAGCTAGAACTGACCTCATGGCTGACCTTCACAGTGCCAGAAGGTGCTATGCAGGTATGGAGGTGGGGGAGAAAGGTCATCAATCGTATTGTCCAATGTGAACCATGAATGCTACAAGAATGAGCTGCCAGGTAAGATGTGCCCAAAGGTGCAATAGTGACATGAAGGTTATGGGAGTAACCAACCACTTTCTGATTAGCTCTGAGCCTGCTCCACAGGAGAGAATCTATGCCTGGTACTATAAATCAGGTCAAAAGCCCATGGCTCCGGAGGTCATAGACCCTGGAAAGGAGCCTGTTACTGTTGTTCTGCTACATGGGACATGTCAAACAGCTTTCTAAACATTTGTTTATACCCATAGGTTAGTGCTGCTCTCTCCTTGACCAGAGAGCTGCAGTGGCGACAATTACTGCAGAGTCAAAACAGCTGAAAATAACAGACTGTTGAGTGCTCAGCCCTAAGTAGGATGTCTGTATCGATTCTCCAAAGGCTCAGGGGACATCAGGGAAGTGGGGCAGGGAGAATATAGGTGCTGGAGGACGAGGAAGATTACTATAAGCTACTGTGTCCTGCACACAATATGACCATTGCAATCAGGAACGCATAGCAGCGGTGGCTGGCTGCACAAGACCAAGCCATCAAGAGCAGTCACTGTTCCAACAGGCAGCACTAATTGGACTCCGGGTTATAAAAATAAATAATAAATAAATGAGCGGATATGAAGTTGGGAGGGGAATATATTGGAGGGTATCTGGTGGGGGGGCTGGCAGGCGACACTTAGGAATGAGTATGATCAAGATACGGTATGCATGTAAAATTGTCAAAGACACTCAAAATAAAATAATAAAATAAAAATATGAAGTAAAACTGACCATGTGTGGTGGTGCACACCTCTAATCCCAGCCCTTGGGAGGTAGAGGCAGATGGGTCTCTATGAATCTAAGTCAGTTTGGTCTACAGAGAGTTCCAGACCTGCTAGGGCTACATAGTGAGGCCCTATCTCAAAAATAAACAAGAGGGCTGTAGCCTCTGAGCCATGCGGAGATCATTTATTCTTGCAAAGCTCTGTCTCCTAAACCCAGAGAAGTTTCCAGACACGTCAGGGTCGTTTGTGCCAAACTCTCTAAACAACCATAAACTTACACTCTGCGGTTGCATTTGGAAGGGGAACAGTGGGTCAAAGCCGAGGGAGGTGGAGCCCAGAACATCATGGAAAAACGATTTATCAAATATTTGTTGGTGTCGTTCTCAAAAGTGCAACAGGCAGTGTCCTGAAAACTGTGCCAGTGCCCAAAGTGGGCACCTCTCACCACCTCCAAATGAGTCTTACCCTGTGATAGCCCAGAGCCTGGTGTCTGAGGCAGGCATTGTCAATCCCAGCTCACAGACAAGGTCCAGGGTGGTGCCTGGAGATGCCAGGCTGGTGCTCAGGTATTTCAGAAACAGTGATGGGTATGCATAGAAGTCCCCAAAGTCACAGTCGAGTCTTCATCCCTGACAGCCCAGAACACCCAAAAAGAATTTGTTCTTTGGCAGGGTGAACCGAGTGCTTAGAAACCCAAGAAATTAGTCAGAATTTGGACAAGCAACTCAGGGATCTGGATATCCAATATAAAAGGAGGGATATTTTTTCTCTTTCCTTCCTTCCTATTTCTTATTTATTATTTTGTGGTGGTGGTGTTGAGACAGGTCTCATTACATAGACCAGTCTGGCCTGCCTCTGCCTCCTTAGTGCTGGGATTAAAGGCGTGCACTTCCTCACCTGATCTGTTCTGCTTTTAAGAGATGAGGTTTTGCTGTGTTGCCCACCTGACCTCAGTCTCATGGGTTCAAGGGATTCTCCCACCTCAGCCTAGAGAGGCTGGGGCTGCAGGTTCACAACACAACACCCAGGAATAGTGGCAGATTTTTTTAAAAAATAAACTTTCTTGCCCAAATATATATTTGGAAAATGAGCAGCTCAGCAAATCTTTACAAAATGAATGCACTCATTTAACCTGCTCCAGAAGCTCCGTGGTGGCTCCTGCCAATCCCTTTCGCCCATCAGTAGCCATTGTATCTGCTTCTACCTGTTGCTTAGCTCTGCCTGTTCTCTGTCTTCATTGTAAACTTGATTAGGTTTAGAATCACCTAGGAGACACACCTCAGGGCATGTCAGTCAGAATGTTGGGCTGGTGTCCTAGACAGGGTAGGAAGCCAATGGGACCATCACCGGTCTCGCTTTGCTTCCTTACTGACACAATGTGACCAGCTGCCTCCTGCTCCTCCCCCCACAGCTATAGCCACTTCTAATGTCACCTTCCCCACGAAGGTGAGACTGTACCTCCTAACTGTGAGCCAAGAGAGAAAATCTTTCCTTCCTAGGTTGCTTTTGTCTGAGGCTTGGATGCAGCAGTGAGAAAAGGAGCTACTTTATACAGCCTGGCCCTAGCTGCCAGCCCCTCCCTCGGAACATTTGAAACCCGTACTCATGTGGTCACCTTCAGGTACAGCCTCTCATATCCATGTGGACAAGGTACAATCTGTCACCTGCAGGCACTGCTTCTATGTCTGTGTGGACATGGTACAGTCTGTCACCTGCAGGTACAGCT
>NW_004949101.1:16657786-16659649 GCF_000317375.1 Microtus ochrogaster | reverse complement strand
GGTACAGTCTGTCACCTGCAGGTACAGCTCCTCATGTCTGTGTGGACAAGGTACAGTCTGTCACCTGTAGGTACAGCTTCTATGTCTGTGTGGACATGGTACAGTCTGTCACCTGCAGGCACAGCTTCTCATATCTGTGTGGACACGGTACAGTCTGTCACCTGCTTCTCATGTCTATGTGGACACGGTACAGTCTGCCACCTGCAGGTACAGCTCCTCATATCTGTGTGGACACGGTACAGTAATCTGCTGAGCCTTCCCACTGATGTTGTGTATAGTATTTCAGGTTCTGGCTATGATGGATAATGTTGTTATGAACATTCTAGTACAGATCTCAGGGTGACATAAGCCCTTACTTTTTCTGAGTAAATAAATGCCCAAGAATAGAATGTCAAGGGAAGAATATTTTACCCTTAAAGGACATTGGCAAATCATTTCACAAAGTTGTCATGTTTAAAGTATGATGCCAAAAATAAAAATTAAAAAATAAATTATGATGCCATTTTATAAAGATCACAGGAATAATCAAATCTATGGCATTAGAAGTCAAGCTAGTAGCCACACTTTGGGGGGTTGGGTATGGGGTATTCTGGGGTGCTGGTGTTTCTATTTCTTGATCTGATGTGGATAACATGGATGTGTTCCATCTGGAAACACCATTGAGCTGACACTTACCATGTGATGATGTTTGAATTTCAGGTTTAGTTCAGAAGTCTAAGGGCTTCAGACCACTAAGGATTGAGCCAACTAGCCTCTCTGAGCATTCTTCAACACACCCCCTTGGGAGGACATGCGAGCCAACAAAGACCCAAGTCACATGTTCCCAAACCCGCAGTGCCCACCACCCTTTGGTCATCCCTGATAGTCTGGAACATCTTTCTGCCCTAGGTTTGTTCTCTCCTTGTCCTGCCTCTGGGTTAAAGCTGGCATTTTGTCCTTCTCAACAAAATTGTAGAAGAAACAATGTCACAAGACGTATACCGAACCTGTACTGGTCCTTAGGAGTGAGCAGCCCATTATAGGAGCTATGGGAGTAGGAAGGGGCACAGGTGACTTCAGCAGACGGTGTGAGGTGAGCATCCTGTGATTTACACTCCCTGGCCTCCTGCCCACAGACGGCGTCTGAGACACTGGACTATTAATTGAATTCTGTGGATTCTCGCCTAGGCACTTTGGTTGCAAGAACAAAACTGACTCCAGTTGAATCCTGGAACGGAAGTTTATTGGAGGAACATGCTAGAAAGGCTCCTGGAGAAAAGATGGTATTCAGGCACAAAAACAAAAGGGACCTGAGGAGGATCAGAAGTTCAAGGTCATCCATTCCCAGTCATTTAATGAGATTGAAGTCAGTGTTTGAGCTATGTGAGACCTTGTTGGAGGCAGGGGAGGAAGGAAAGAGAGAAGAAAAAAAGTGGTCCTAGAACAAGCAATAGCACCACCTTGGCTACACAGTTACTCCTTTCCTGATCCACTCCCAACCTTCTAGCCCTATTCTGGCCCCACCACTCTCCAGGTTCCCAGCTCCAGGCCCTTTGTTCCTGACACCATCACACTACCAGGCTGCGGCAGGAGTCGCCAGCCCACTGCAGGCCTGGTTACCCCCATCCCTGACCTCCCAGGACACTTCATTCCTTCTTGGTGACAATCATTTGTTTTAACAGACTCTGGAGAATGGGCGTCCAGGAAATGAACAATTGTTCACTTTGAAATGGAGAGAGATGCTTGTTCATATTTGAACAGGTAACACCCCTGTCTGCTCCTCACTCTTGGAAGAGCTGGTACAGCTGTAGGGTTGGGAGGGACCACACCCTTTACAGAGATGTCTGCCTGGCATGCCCTTGCCCTACTGAGTGTGATGGTTTG
>NW_004949101.1:16628185-16657468 GCF_000317375.1 Microtus ochrogaster | reverse complement strand
TCTGGTGCCACAACTGTCTGCTTCCCACCATGATGGTCATGGGCTAACCCTCTAAAACTGTAAGCAAGGCCCCAGCTGAATATATTCTTTTCTAAGAGTTATCTTGGTCATGGTGTCTCTTTACAGCAAAAGAACAGTAACTAAGACACTTGGGACCACCAGGCCTAGGTTTCTTGTTTTATCATACAGGAGGGAAAGCCTTCCAGGAAACCCAGAACCAGAGTGGCCAGGGACACTGAGTCAGAGCCAAGCGTGAGGAAGGCAGTCTCTTCAATATCAAAAGTCCTAGGGCTGAGTCCACAGTTGGGATCTTTCAGAAATACAGGTTCCAAATGCAGTCAAGACTCAGAATAAAGAGGACATTCCCCAGTCTCCTTCCCAGCACGGTGTGTCTATGTGACCAAGTTCTAGCTGCTGAGGAGTGGGTAGAACTGACAACCATACTTTCCAGTTCTACAGACTGTGGGGACAGGCGTACCCTTCACTCCTCTCTTCCTTCTCACTGTAGGACCAAGCTCACTGCAGTCACCTGAACCTCATAATCAAAGGCAACATTTGGGTGATGGAGAAAAAGCAAGAGAGAAGGATTCTAAGTCCCAATATCTTATTCTTCCATAGCATAACCAGTACAGGTGAGAAAAATAAAATTCTGTCACTCGGAAGTTACTGTATTGTTAAAACAGCCTGACTTATATTCTCTCTGGTACAGAGTATCTTAGCAAGTCTGTGAGGACCCGGATGTCATTCTAACCAATTAAGAAAGTCCATGGTGGCCTTTGAAAAGAAAGAGGCAAAGGGACACGGAGGGAAGCTTCACAGAGAGACTTGGGCAACATGGCTGACTCAGTCTCAGAGCCCTGGAGGCAGCCACTTGGCCTCCATTCACCTCTCCATCGCTTTTCTTAGGAACGAGAGGCTTGGAAACAGGTCTTGGAAAGTCAGATGTTACCGTGCTGCTGGTGCAGACATAGGCAGGACTTTGATCACAACACCTGAGTTGTCAGACAGCGTCAACCACCTCCTCCTGAGGGCAGGTAAGTCCATCAGCTCAGGGAGGTGACACAAGATGATGTCTCATGTGTGGATGCATCCAGTCCTAGGAGCTTCCCATAAGGAAAACCTGAGTCACAGGAGGTCCCACACTGACCTGTGGTCCTAGGAAGAGGTCATCTGCAGAAGAGGAATACTCTAGGGGAGGGAAGATGGCCTTTCTCTCCTGCCTATCACCTATCAGACGTGAGGAAGAAAGACTTCAAAACAGAGGGGGAAGCACAGGAAATGCCTTGGTAAGGCCACCCGTGCCAACGAATCATGCACCTAGCAAACACATAGCTGCTCTGAGCCTCAGTCAGAAAAGCTCTCCCAGTTCCCCCAAAGAGACCCAGGCTCCTGTGCGCCTCTCTCAGCCGCCCCTGGTCCCAGTGCTGTCCTAGGAATGGGAATGCTGTCCAGATGCCAGATGGCACTGCACACCTACGCATGCCCACATATGGATATACCTGCAGGGTGTCTTTATGGGTGGTCATCTCTGCTGAGTTCTCGTTCACGTTCATCTTATGAGAATGCCTCCTTCTGCATGAGCAAGAGCAGACTCAGTCAGAGTTCCTCCCTGCAGCTTCCCCGCCTCCCCCACTGCAGAGGGCAATAGCCCTGCGCAGTGTGGGACACCTCGTTTGCCTCCTCCCCAGCTCCTTCTTCAGTACAGAGGAGAAGCAAGCAAAGGAAAGCTACTGCAAGATAAACTGGAGTGGTGATTTGGAAGGGGATCCCCAAATTTGGAGAGGGCAGGAAAAGGGAAATTTGAGGGCTGTGAATTCTGTAGGGGAGAATTTCCCTCCAACGATTTGGGGGACAATGGAGGGAATGGGGTGAGCAGAATGAAGTATCCCCACCCCCCCACCCAGCTCTGGACCCACCTCCAGGTGTGCCAGGCTCCCAGGCCCAGCAGCAGGCACAGGAAGCCTGCCAGAAATCCCAGGACCCAGAGCAGCCGCTGGAACAGCTGCAGCCGCTGCAGAGCTGTAATATAAGGAGGAAGCTGAGGAGCTCTCTGGACTCCAGGCCCCCATCACGCCCTCCTGGGGCGACCCAACCATAGTAGAACTGACTTTAACTTTCACTTCACCTCCAAGCCCTGTGCAAGAGAGCCCCCACGCAATCTATTTAGACTAGACAGACAAGTTGTCTAGTGGCAGAAGTCTGAGCAGGAAGTGAGAATCTTGTGCAGAGTGATCCAGCGGTTGGTAGTGCCATTCTTCTCACCTCTGGTCCCAAAGGAGGCTGAGGCTGAGGCAGAGCCCAGGCTGTTGGAGGCAGTGCACACGTACTCCCCCTGAGTGCTGGCTCCGAGTTCCTCTATGTCCAGTCTCAAGGCATTCGGGGAGGCAAAATGAACGTGGGCTTTGGTGGGAACACCCTGAGGTTGGTTGGAGGCTACGAGTTGACTGCCCAGGTGGAGGGTGAGGCTGGCCGGGGGCTCACTGTCCACTCGACAGTCAAGGATGCCCTGGAGGCCACCCTGAGTCTCCTCAAACACTGTCAGAGTGGGCGTCTTGGGAGGATCTGTGGGGAAGAAGAGGATAGTGACTGTAGACACCGACCAAAATTCCTCCCTCAGCTGTGGCCTTGCTGTCCTTCCAGGAAACAGTGAAGATCATTTCCTCACTCCCGAGGCAAAGGTGACATTAGGGGAAGGGGAAGGGTGCCTCAGTCAGTAAAGTAGTTGCCACATAAGCATGAGGGTGATCTGAGTTCGATCCCTAGCACTCATGTAAAAATCTAGACTCCTAGCACTGTGGAATCACAGTGGAGTGCCGTGGACATCCAAACTTGCTGAATTGATTCCATGGCGGACCTTGTCTCAAAAGATGGGGTGGAGTGTAATAAAGATAGTGGCCTCTACCCGCCATGTACATGTGCACAAATGGGTACATGCATGCACACAGCACGCACACACAGCACGTACACACACACACACACACACACACACACACATTTTTAAATGGCATTGTGGGACTTTGGAACTGGATCTCAAGATGTCTTGTAGCTTCTCTTCTGCTTCCTGAAACAACCTTGTTTTGGAAAGCTCAGGCCAGCCTGCTGACCATGTATGGTCACCCTGCGGTCACAGGTGAAGCCATCTTAGACTGTTCCTTCTCAGCAGAGCCACTAGTTAACTGCAGCCAGGAGACCAGAACTGCCAAGCTGAGCCCTGTCCAGATTTCTAACTCACAGAATTGTGAATTTGGCATAGATACAGCTTGGGCTCAGATGAAAAATGGCCTGAGAAAACCAAGCCTAATGATGGTCTCCTGTGCACCAGGCATTCAACCTGCTTTATCTTCTGTATTTACCCCAAGAGGATAGGATGAATGTGCCCTCTATTTCAAAGGTGGGGAGCGAAAGCATAGATACACAGCCACATACAACCAGCCAGCGGGAATGCTAGTGTTCTAAGATCCCATACCTATCTTCAAAACTCTTACTCTATGCAGAGGAAAAGACCTGATAGAGACAGATGAGATGTGGAGAGACGAGGCAGGTGGGTTCATACTCACAGAGGACACGGAGCATGACAGGAGCAGAGGTAGTGACCCCGGTGGGCAGTTCGGCCCTGCAGTGGTACAGCCCAGCCTGAGCCCGGGACACATGGGTGAAGGAAAGTGTGGGCACAGGCTGTGTACGTAGCGGATGGCGATTCCAGAACCATGTGATGGTAGAGTTGTCCGTGGGCTTGGCACCACCAGGGAGGTGGCAGCTTAGGTTTAGGGCTATGCCCTCTGGCACGTCCAAGCCTGGCTCAGCTGCCACATGTATGTCTGTGGTAGCAGGACAGGTAAAATGATCAGGGACCTGTACATTGTGGGGTGATCTCAATTTATCTTGGGCTCAAGGCCCTCCACAGTGGGGCTGTGTCTCTGGCATAAAAACAACATGATGGTATCTCATTCTGAGGTTCCCATGATAGGGCTGAGCCTCCAGCATCAGAAAAGGCCATCTGACGTGTGAGGCTGTGTCTTGCCCTCAGCCTGGGATTCTCAAAGGCGGGCGTGTCTTGTTCCCACCGCAGGCTTCCCTAGTGAAGGGCATGAGGGGTCAGGCTATGTCTCCTCCCACTTCTTCCACAAGACATTAATACCCTTCCTTACTTCAACGATAGAGCTGCATCATCCCCTCGGCCTGGTCTACCCCTTCCCCGAGGGCCATGCCTCCTCCAGCAGATCAGACTTCTCAGGGAGGAAGTAGTTCATTCATACGCCTTCAGGGTGGCAGGCCCTCACATGGGATCCAGCCCCACAACACCAGAATCCCAAACCCTAGCCCTCACCCCTGTCTCACTCACCAGTCTCCCCCGGGAGCTTCTGCGTGGTAGTGATGGAGCCCAGTGCATTTCGGGCTGTACAGACATAGACACTGTCATCGCCTCCGGTCACGCTTTGCACCTGCAGTCGAAGAGCATTTCGGGACACCTGGATGTGGCCTGTCCCTGATGCAGAGCTGGGAAGCTCATGGCTGGCAACTAGCACCTTGCCGTTGTGGGATAGGACCAGCTCAGCAGGTGGTTCGCTGTCCACAGTGCACTGTATCATGACCGTGAGCCTGGCCCTCGAGTCCCGAAAGGAAGACAGGACAGCATCCCGAGGGGCATCTAGAGGAAGGGCAGAACACAGAGGGGGGCCCTGCAGAGACGTGCATGGCTCACTGCCCATCTGCCCAACATTGGTGAATCTCATTTCCAGACAAATGTCCCTCTCCTAAAAATTATGCCTTATCAAATGCCTGTGGGCAGAGCCCTTCTTGCAGGGTTCCTAGGGCCAGGATATCTCCATCTTCATTGCTAATGCCCTCTTTTCCCCCAAGTGCCCATTTCTAGACCGTCTGTAGTGCCATGCCCGCCCTAAGCCAGTGCTGGGAGCACCCTCTGCCACCCTCACCCTTGAAAGCCACAGCCAAGGAACCCTGCTTACAGAGAACTCGCAGGGTGGCAGGTCGGGAGCCGCGTGTGCCCTGAGTGTCATGCACCTGGCAAGAGTAGGCGCCGGCGTGAGCCCGCATAGTCGCCAGAAACTGGAGTGAGGGAGCTGGCCCCTCCTGAAGCCAGCGGCCATTGTGAAACCAGGCATAGAGGGTGGGTGGGAGGGCAGCAGGGTCCTCGCAGGTCACTGTGACAGGTTCCCCCTCGGACACAGTAGCAGAAGGAGCCATCTTCACTCGGACACCTGAACCAAGGGGTCCAGAGTCAGTTTGGCCCAGGTAGATGGTACAGGTAGCTCCCTCCCCTGCAGCGTTGGCCCCTGTTTCACCTTCTAGGCGAAGCTCCAGGGAGGTGTTGACCTTGCCCAATGGGCTGTGGGCAGAGCAGCTATAGAGACCCTCATCACTAGGCCTCGGGTCCCGAAGTTCTAGGCGCAGGGTGTTGGGGACAGAGGCTTCGGATGAAGAGGTTAGCAGGCGCCCGCCGTGGCTGAGAGCTAGCTGGGCGGGTGGGCGGCTGTCCACCGTACATAGCACCAGGGCCAGCCGCCTGGCCTGCGTCTCCAGGAGGTAGGTCAGTCGCAGGCTTCGGGGGGCATCTGTAGAGATCCAGGAGGCGTACAGAGTTCAGAAGCAGACTTGAGAAGGCCAGTTAGAAGGAGCAGGAGAGTTCCCTACTGTCTGCCTTTCTAGGGAGAAGACCCATCCCCATCTCTCCCAACTCTTAAGGTCCCTTGTCCCTTGCTCCACAGTGGAATAGTAGCAGGAGTTCTTAGGCTGCACACTAGGGGGCTCTCCCCTGCCCTGATCCCCCTGAGTTTCTGTCTTTCCACCATTGCCCACACCCAGCCAGACTCACAGAGGACATCCAGGGTGACAGGTCTGGAGAGGTGAGGTGCCTGGCCAGGGGGTCCCACACCGCAGCGGTAGGAGGTGGCATCTATGACTGTGACATTGGGCAGGGAGATGGAACGGGCACCAGGGAGTTGTTGCCCACCCTTGTACCATGTGTAGCTGAGCGGGGCCTGCTTGGCAGTCCACACCAAGCAGGTCAGGTTGACCTGCTGACCTTCCTGTACAGTGGCATTGGGCCACGCCTGCACGCGCACAGCTGGGGAAAGGAGGAAGTCACAAGTGAGTGTCTTAGAGCTGTGTGAAACAAGCCATTATCTCCAAGTGGCCCAGGCGGCTGTTACTGAGAGACACTTCAGGCTGCCCAGGAACACTGCTGCTAAAGGGGTCCATAGGTTGAACCTGGGGGTCCTGAGAAGAGTTATTCAAAGTCCAGACAGTCCCAAGCCCCTCCCTGTCTCTGGCTAAGGGTGAATGGGTGAAAAGGGCTCCCTGGACAGCTGTGGTCTCTCTTGAGATGTCTTTTCTGGTTAGTTTTATGCACCGGGCACCCAGTTTTTAAACAAGGCCTTTCATATACCCCAAGTCCAGAAACCATACCCCTAATTAGCATAGGGTTGGGGCTCGGGCTTATGCTCCTAGGCTAGAACTTCCTGCATCCCCTCATCTCTCCACACTGACCCTGAGCATCGAAATCGGCTGTAGCGGAGGCCTGACCCAGCGTGTTGGTGGCCTCACAGATGTAGGGGCCATCATCCTCCAGTCCCGTAAAGTTGATCTCCAGACGCAGTTCATTGGTGCTCACAGTCACACGCAGCCGCGAATCGCTGCTCGCCAGTTCCTCTGAGCCTCGTCGGGTGGAGGCCACGAGGCGATTCCGGTGAAAGAGCCGCAGCTGAGCTGGAGGGTCGCTGTGGACATTGCAGACCAGGAGGCCGAGTCGTGTAGGGCCTGCGCCTAGCAGGGCACTGAGTGTGGCCTGGCGTGGGGTGTCTACATCAGATGAAGAGGGTCAGGATGTGTCTAGGTTGTCCCTCATGCAAGGTCTGTTGTGGAACACCTCCCTTCCCCCACGTGAGTGGAAAACAGCCTTACAGGATACATGGAGGCTGACAGGGGCAGCCAGGCTGGTGGTAGCTGTGTCTGGAGCCTGAGCTTGGCAGTGGTAGGCACCAGCTTGCCTCAGACTTATGGCCGCAATGCGGAGTGTAGATGAGGTTGAACTTAGGAGAGGTCGGCCATCCTGATACCACTGGAAGGAGGTCCCCTCGGGGATCCCTGTGGGCACCTGGCAGCTCAGGACCACAGCCTGGCCCTCCTGGAGCTCAGGTGACGGTGAAACCTGGACCCAGGCTCCTGCAGGAGAAAATGGGGTAGATGAGGGCTTGCCACAGTCCCTCCCGTTGTTTGGTTTTGTTTGTGTCTCCAGAAGAGTGAAGTGCCCAGGCCTGTGTCTACAGCTGCTGAAGGCTCCCTCAGGTCCGGATCCTCATCTTCCCTGCCCCTTGCCTGAAATGTGTCTTGTCCTGGCCCTTACTTTTTACCACCTGGAGTACAGGTTTCTAGTTTGTTTTGTTTTTTTTTCTTTGGTATGAGTTGGTTGGTCTTTTGGTTTGGGTTTTTTGAGACAGAGTCTTACTCTGTAGCACCGGGCTAACTTAGACCTCACTGTGTAGCCCAGGCTGGCCTTGGATTTATGATGACCTTTGCTTCAGCCTCCTGAGGGCGGGGATTAACCGTATGCCGCATTTGAACTTTGGGTTTTGTTCTGTCGATTGTTCTCACCTGTGGCAGGTGAGCCTCGGCAGAATGGAGTTGATATGTTCTACAGCCAGGACCTGGCACAGCACCTACATGGGTTAGCCCTAAGAAAGGATGGTTTGACCACAAAGCGCTGCCTGAGGGGGGCTGGTTCATGCTGGGGCCTCTGAACTGACGACTGTCAGCTGCATTCCCCAGGAGTAGCCCAGGGTTTGAAGGGAAGGTTGACGACAGCTGGTTTTTCCCACCCTTCTCTGGCCAAGTCCTTCACCCACGATGTAGTCATGACAGCCCAGAGAGGGGGGAGTGGGCACAAAGGAATCAGGGGTCAGACAGTGAGGAGGAGAGACACTAGAGCCGTGACGGAAGCCAAGGCCAGGGCTAAACTAGCCCACGGTCAGCAGGGCAGCTACTTCAGGATGCTCCCATGACCCTCAGTCTCTGCCTAACATATGGATGAAGAAGTTAGGGGGCTGGAGAGGTGGCTCAGAGATCAAGAGCACTGGCTGCCCTTCCAGAGGTCCTGAGTTCAATTCCCAGCAATCACATAGTGGCTCACAACCATATATGATGAGATTTGGTGCCCTCTTCTAATATGCAGGCAGAACACTATACATAGCAAATAAATAAAATATTTTAAAAAAGAGGTTGAATCAAAGCAAATGTCCCAACTATCACCACTTCACATTTTGAGAGAAGGATGTGTATCTCCTTGGCCCTGGCCTTGTGGATATCACCTTTCCTTTTTCCTGCTGTATTTCCCTACATGGACTTTTTATATTGTTTTCTTGAGATATATGCACCCCAGGCTGACTTTAAATTTGCTCTCTCCTTGCCTCTGCCTCCTGAAATATCTGACTTACAGCGGTTTGCTACTTTGGATACCTGTTCTAGGAGACTTTCTATAAAGAATATATATATATATGTAATATATATGAATATAAGGAGACTTTCTATAAAGAATATATATGTGTATATATACATATATGTAATATATATGAATATAAGGAGACTTTCTATAAAGAATATATATGTGTATATATGTATACATATATGTAATATATATGAATATACAGGAGACTTTCTATAAAGAATATATGTAATATATGAATATACAGAATACTTTCTATAAAAAAATATATATATGTAATATATATGAATATACAGGAGACTTTCTATGGAGAATATAGATGCATATGTGCATACATATATGCAACATAAATTAATATATCACACACATGTGCATATATAGTATATGCATATGTGTTTATACATATGTGAATAAAGAAGATAAATATATTATTTGTATGAATATATATTGTCATATGTATAACATGCATGTACTGGATTTTATATGAAAATGTTTAAGTGAAGCAAAATTACATTACAAAATAAGCTGCGTTAGAAAACTCTCTAGCCAGCTGGTCATGGTAGCTCACATCTGTAATCTTAGCCCTGAAAAAGCTGAGGCAGGAGTCTGAGGCTGGCATGGATGCATAGTAAGTTCAGAGACTCCCTGTCTCAGAAGATCAGGAAGGGAGGAAAAGAGGGAGAGAGAAGGGAGGGAGGGAGAGAGGAGGGAAGGTAAAGAGGGAGAAAGAAGGGAGGGAGGCAGGGAGGGAGGGAGGGCAGGCTCCAGCTGAAACAAGCCACCTGTGCGGTTACCTTACAGGCACTGCAGTTAGTGCAGGTAGGAATAGTGGATACCAAGGGAGACCTTGAGAAGGCTCCAGCCTGCACACGTCTGCATGGAACTCACAGTGCGGTGTCTGGCTGGAGCAGTTCTGGATCTCAGGGTTCACCTGAGGTCAGAGGGCTGACACTCACCTCTGACCTGGAAGAAGAGTGAACTGTTGGCTGATCCGAGAGCATTGGTGGCCTCACAGTGGTAGTTTCCAGAGTCCTCAAGACCTAGTTCTCGAATCTCTAGCTGCAGGGAGTTGGCTGTGGCCTTGGCCTGGATTCTGCCAAGGGAGGGACGCTGGGGTTCCAAGTTGGTGGCCAGGAGATGCTCCCCACGGAATAGAGACAGGTGAGCCAGGGGACGGCTGTCCACAGTGCAGACAAACACAGCCATGTGGCCCTGACTCACATCCAGGAGAGCTGACAGCTTTGGAGGGTCCGGGGCATCTGCATGAACAGGAATCGGGGTAGTTACTCAGGCGACTCTAGCCAATCTCACTACATTCTAGCTATCACTCTTGGACATACTTCATAGCCCATCTGGTCATTCCAAGCTGGCCTTTATCTCCTCAGGTCCCAAGGCCAACCCTACACACACCCCCGTCCCTCCACCCCCAGGTCCCTCCACCCCTCAGGTCCCTTTGCCCTCTAGGCTCCTCCATTCTTCAGGCCCCTTCACCCTCCTTGCCCTTTAACACACAGCCCGACCCCTCTGCCCTCCAAGCTGTGACACCCTCAGTCATCACCCACACAGCACACTTAGGACCACAGGAGCTGAGAGCAGAGCCCCATCCTCTGTGAGGAGGCGGCAGGCGTAGATGGCAGCATCGGTTCTGGCCACGGGCTGCAGCCTTATAGTCTCCAGTGGTCCCTCGGTCCACAGCACCCCATTCCGGAACCAGGAGAAGTTGGCAGGGCTGACAGAAACTTCCTGGCTCACACTGCAAGTTAGGTTGGCCTCTGTGCCCTCGCGCAGTGTGTCCGACGGGGAGATGACCAGGACAGTGGCTGGAGGATAGGCAGAGGGACTGGCTAGGGACAGTCCTCTCTCTGGTTAGCCTCACTTAAAGCCCACCCTGACCCAGGCTCGCTTTCCAACTTTAGGGAAGGATGGAGAGGAAGGCCAATAAGATGTGGGGGCATAGAGGGTCATGGAAAAGGGATGGAGAACAAGGCAGCCCCACGGTACTTTCTCAGAGGCGAGCCACGAAGTCCCAGGATGTAGAGGGAGGGACATTGAAGCTCCCTCTGCTTCCGTCCGTCCATTGTAGACAGAGGTCGTTTTGCCCGGTCAGTTTGCTCAATGCAGGGGTAGTGTGAGCTCAGGTTATCGCTCCCTCAGTCTTCCTCTACTCCTTACCCTGAGCATTGAAGGTGGCTGAGGCAGAGGAGTTGCCCAGTGTGTTGCTGGCCTCGCACAGGTACATGCCCTCGTCCTCTAATACTGGGTTCTGGATCTCCACACGCAGTGAGTTGGAGGCTCTGCGGACCTTTGTGCGCGAGGAGCAGCTCCCACACCCCGATGGAAGAGAAGTGGCCACAACGTGGCCCTTGTGGAGAAGCTGCAGATGAGCTGGGGGGTCGCTGTCTACGTGGCACAAGAGGAGGCCACGCCGGCTAGCCCCAACACCAGAGGTATCCAAATCCAGCCTGGCGGTGAATGTGGGCTTTCTTGGGGGGTCTATGGAGAGGAAGAGCAATCAGCACTCATTTCATGGCTAGGTGAGAGCCCCAGGTCTACTTTAGCCTGGCTAGGCTCCAAGAAGCACACCAAGCAGTCACACACAGCTATGTAGCATGGGCACAGCTCAAGGGTTCCCAGACGACATTGGCATTCATCTGTGCTCCTTATCTACCACTGAACTGAGTCTTCCCAGAAGGGGAGCCATTTTCCAGCTGGGATCAAGGTGTTGCCGCCCCGCATGTCCCATCTACCTCTGAAGCCGAATACCCTCAGGGAAGTCCCCATGACTGCTGCTGTCTACACCCACTCCTGTCGCTAAACAATACCTCAGAGTTCATCTCACCTCCATTTGTTCCCTAGCCTAGATCCTGCCATACTAGATAACACCTAAGACGGCCTCCCTAGCTTTGCTGCTGTTTCGGCAGTTTTGATGTTGAAGGGTGTTGACTTGAAGGCTCTAGAACCATCTAGAAGATGAACCCATGGGCACGGTGTGGGGTTTCTAGGTTAAATTAATTGAGGTGTTATGATCCACCTTAAAGGTGGGTGGCATCCTACCATCGGCCAGGGTCCCAGCCTGAATAAAAAGGAGAAAGTGCCAGGTGATGGTGGCACACGCCTTTAATCCCAGCACTCGGGAGGCAGAGACAGGTGGATCTCTGTGAGTCTGAGGCCAGCCTGGTCTACAAGAGTTGCTTCCAGGACAGACTCCAAAGCTACAGAGAAACCCTGTCTCGAAAAACCAAAGAGAGAGAGAGAGAGAGAGAGAGAGAGAGAGAGAGAGAGAGAGAACTGAGCATCAACCTCTGCCTCCCTCTGCTTCCTGACTGCAGGCCAGCTGCCCTCCCGCTACGCCCTTGACTCCGTGCTCAAGCTGGAAGTCAGAAGAACCCTCCCTTCCTCGTGTTATCTTGTGCAGCAGCCAGAGGAGTCACTAAGTGATTCTAGAGTTGAACACGGGGCCTTGTACATGCTAAGCAAGTGCTTAAAAAAAATGGTTCCGTTCTAGAGATTTCTCAAAACACGTGGCTAAAAGACAGCTAGCAGACCAGGCTTCCACATAATCTCACTCCGGCACTAGAAAACCCACGAATGCACCCGCTGGAGGAGGCCGTCAAGTGTGACCCTAGGGTTCATATGGAGCATCAATCTTGGGGGACACAGAGGAGCTGGTCAGTCTGTGGGACACATGCACATCTTTTTGAAAAACGTTGATTCCTGAGGGTGGGACAAGCTGGGACCTAGAGCCATGGTATATTTTAGGAGCCAAGGCTGGGTCTGGATGTTAGAACTTAGGGATCTAAAATCTGCCTCGTCCCCCCAACTTCCAGCCCAGGTTGATAGGGTCCATTGTGGAAAGGCCTATGAACATTCTCTGATGTGGACCTAGGGTCAGGAGACTATGAAAGGGTGTGGCTGTTGGGGTCCCAGTGGGATAATCCCACATCGTGGGCGGTGTCCAGACAACTCACAAAGCACAGTAAGGACGGCGGGCTGGGAGGGGCCGCTGGTGCTGGGGCCAATCTGTGCCACACAGTAGTAGGAGCCAGCATCCGTGCTGGAGGCTGCAGGAAGCTGAAGGTCGCTGCTGGATCCCTGGAGAAGTAGCGCCCCGTTCAGGTACCAGGAGAAGCGAGCGTCAGATGATGGGCTCAGGCCGCTCCTGCAGCTCAGAGTCACGGCCTGCCCTTCCACCACCTGTGCTGAAGGACTGATGAGGAGCCGAGCCACTGGAGGACGGGGACAGAGAATAGGCTTGGGTAAGCTGTGAGAGCCCTGGCCCTCGGTGTGGCTCTGCAGGAAGCCCTCTGGACATCTCTCTTCACACGCCGAGGTGGGCTTTGTGGCCTCAGATATCAGTTCAAATGTACTGAAGCCAGGGTTACCTCAAGACAGGCTTATGGCACCTGGACTGAGGGCTAGGAACGTAGCTCAGTTGACAGAGCGCTTGCCTAGCATGGCTGAAGGCCAGGGCTCAGTCCCCAGTACTGCATAACCAGACATGGTGGCGAGAAAAAAACAGCAAAAATCTGGCTTGAAGGATCAGCTATGCCTCCCAGGGCCTTGGAAGGAAGAACGAACAATGTGTGCTCCAACAGCTGGTTAGTTCTACTTCTCTGTCTCCCACATCTAATGCCTAACAAAGATCCTGACCCCAAAGCTAAAGAAATAAAAAATAAATGGATGTCTATAAAAGACCCTCCAAGTACAGAGTCAGAGATATGGGAGAGAAATAATATGATTGACTATGTTTCCCTTTTTGCCTTCTCTTCCAGAAATCTCTAAGGCTGGAGTGGCTATATGGGACCAGATCTTCCGTGGAGGGTAGCTAGGACCAGACCTAGCCAGAGAGTTTGGTCCCTCCTTGAACACCCTCCACTGGTCCCCCCTGCAGTGTGTGCCCACATTACCGTTAGCATGGAAGTGCAGGCTGGAAGTTGCGCTTCCAAGGGAGTTGGTGGCTGCACATGCGTAGTCCCCACTGTCAGCGGGCTGCAGGTCTCGGATCTCTAGGCGCAGGGAGTTGGGGGTGGAGGACGTGCTGAAGCGAGGATTGAGGTCATTTTCTCCGGAGCTGGAGGCCAGCGTGAGGCCTCCGTGTGAGAGCACCAGTGTGGCCAGGGGCTCACTGACCACAGAGCAATGGAAGATGCCCACAAGCCCGGCCTGTGTCTCCAGGAAAGTAGTCAAGACTGGAGCAAGGGGTGGATCTGTGTGGGAACCAGAGGTGGCTCGTCATTCTCAGACAGATCACTTCCTGAATCCCCTGTGGTAGCCTATGTGTTCCCTCTGCCTCCACAGAGCCCTGGAACAGAATGGTCTCAGACCCTCTTGAGCACTTCTGAATATACTTTACCTTCTGGATGGCCAAATCTGTTAGCCTGGTTAGCCCTCATGCCCACACTGCAAATGGAGGTCAGGGCTCCAAATTAGGTTCTCACTTTGTAACCAGGCTGGTCCCAAACTCTGCCTCAGCAGCCTCCCCAGTGCTAGATTACAGTGGTGTACTATCATGCCTGGCCAGTGTCTCATTTTAAAGATGAGAAAGCTGGAACAGTTCAGGCAGAGGGTAGCATTCTCGCCAAGCGAACAAAGGGACCACTAGCAACACAGTACAAACTGGCCCTGAGTGTCTCCCAGTGAGTGAGATGCTCCAAGGGAGACACAGAGTCACACCTGTGGCCTTCCCAGTCAAACACATCTCAGGCAATTAAAAACTGAGGGGTAGCCTCCAAGAACTCCAAGAAGGACGGGGAAGGGTCAAGGACTGCCCATAAAGTCTAGAACCAGCATCCCAGTTTCTGGTGTGGTTCTGGCATAAGGGTCATGTTCAGGGGAATCTTGGGAAATGAGCCCTGACTAGGTGTGACGTAAACAGACCTTACACACGCAACTGCAGGCACATATATACAGACGACTGTCCACTTACTATTGCTCCACTCAGGATTTTTCACCTTTATGGTGCTGTGAAAGTCAGGATAAACTGTGCTTTGAGCGTTGTCCTTTGCCTAGGCTAGTGGATTACAGCGTGACCCTCTCTCATGCTACTGGATGGTCAGCCACATACTGTGCCCAGCCTAGGAGAGCCACTGGCATTCTGGTGTATTGTGCTATCAGCAGGCTTCGGATGCTGGCATCCGGTGACTTCACGGGCTAGTTGGCACTTAATTGTGAGCTAGGCGTGTGTTAACTGGCTTGACCCAAGCGAGGCTAGCATGAGGCTGATGCACGCATGTTTCCGGCTGACTGAACCAAACTCAGGCATTCGGAACCTGGATGTAGCAGATGCCTCTTCAACTTCGATTTTTTTTTCTTTTTGTGACAGGATCTCACTATGCAGCCCTGGCTAGCCCAGAACTCATAGATTTCCACTAGCCTCTGCAACCTGAGTTCTGGGGTTAAAGATGCGAGAAAAGTTCTTTGTGGTGTAGCCCTGTCATAATTCTAAGTGCACCTGTAGGAAGGTATGTAAGTATCATGTGTGCATGTATACAGAGGGATAATTATATATATATGGTTATATATATGAATTATATATAATGTATACGCACATATGTGCGCGTGTATGTGTATGGGATAAACAGTACAACCCACGTGCACATGCAGAGACAGGATACAGTGCCTGCAACATGAGGTCAACAGGCAGAGACTCTAGACTAAAGGTATATGTTGAATGTTTTTGAATGTTTCCTACAACTTTTCATGAGGTTGAACTCTTTTCTAAATAAAACGCTTGTAAACATAGGAGACGGCGTCTGGGAAGGTCAGCCATGTGTAGGGATGCAAGCTGGGCACATGCTTATCCCCATTTGGCTGCCTAGTTCACATCTGGGTCAAGGGTGATGATACTATGTCAGGGACCCCAGGTTTCTTGCAGGAACTCCATCCACCCTTTGGACTTCCTCTATTGATGTCTGCTACCCCACAGGTTGGCCACTTACATCTGACCACCACACTCACGGGGCCAGAGCGCTCACGGCCCTGGGTGTTCTGCACCTCACAGAAATAGAAGCCGGCATTGGCCCTGGTGACGGCAGGTAGGTGCAAGGTGGGAGAGTGGGCATCTTCCAGGAGAATGTTGTTCTTGTACCAGCTGTAGTGGAGCTCCTGGGGTGCCTCTTTGGGGATGGTACAGTCCAGCGTCACTGTCTCGTTTTCCAAGACGGGCCCTGCCGGGCTCCTCTTGACCTCAACCACTGCAAAAGGCATGGAACGCACCCTTAGAGTTCTGGCTATTCGTCAGCTTCAACCTCTACATGTTACACTGACACCCACCCTCACCCCATACAGGAGGAGCCTCCTCCGGTCACTCATTCCCAGGGCCCTCCTGACTTGCCCCCTGTGAGAAGGCATTGTCATGGGTATGCAAGCCTCTGGTACTGTCCTATCACCAGGTCCCCTCAGCTTTCTAGCTAGATCCAGCCTCAGCCAGAACTTACTAAAAACATGAAGGCTAACTGGGGGTGAAACCATAGAGCCCACATCATTTGTTGCTTGGCAGGTGTAGACCCCAGAATCATTCCAGGCTGCCGAGGAGAGCCGCAGCACACGGCCACCGGCTGGGAGGCTCACTCCATCCTTGGTCCACAGCACAGAACTGACGTCAGGATAGCTGCTGTTCACTTGACAGGTGAGCGTAACTAGATCCCCTGGAAGGATGTTCTTTCCCAAGGAGCTGAGGAGGATCTCCACACCTTTGGGGGCATCTGCAAAACATGATGGGATGTCAGGAGCGGTGCGTGAGAACGGCGGGGTGTTTGGCACACTTCTTTCACGTCTCTGCTCTAAGGAAGACTGGAAGCCCAGGGCCATCTGTTCCCCCACCTCTAACACATTCCAGCCTCCCTCCTTTTCCAATGAGACTCTGAGAAAGTGGACTTGGCCTATGTGAGGCCATCAGTGGCTGCCAATGTGTGGCTATCAGTGGCCTATGTGTTCTAACTTTCTCCACATTCTGTGTGGGGATGATTGACATAGATCAGGTCATGAGCGCTCTACTTGCCTTGGTGACTTGTAGTAGCTATCGGAAAGGGAATAGCCACTTCATTTCAGGGGGTCAAAGACAGCCAACATTGGTTCTCAGAAAAATTCATAAGCAAGGGGCTAAGAATCCTGCCACCCCCATCATGTGTGCATGAGTGTGCGTGTGGTGGTCACAGATATGGGGTGCACGCATATGCACACATATGGAGGCCAGAGGTCAGCCTTGAATGCTGCCCTCCTGGTGCTGTCTACCTTACTTCTTCAGGCAGAGTCTTTCATTAACCTAGAACTTGCCAGGTATGCTAGGCTGTCTGGCCAGCACACCCCAGAGAGCCATGTGTCTGTGCCTCCCTGGTACGGGGATGATAGGCATGGGCTGTTAGGACCCAGAGGGAGCCACAGAAATGGTGTTCCGTGACAGGGCTGTGACACACTCACGCTGAACTTGGAGGTAGACCTCTTTCTGACTGCTGAGCTTGGCCAGTGAGAACCGACAGCGTAGGGCCCGGCCATGATCCTGCCAGGATAGGGGCATATGCAGGGTCTCCTGGTGACTGACGCCAGTGGGCTCAAGGCTCTGGTGACTGAAGGTCACAGAATGAGAAGGGTCCTGGCCTTCCCACCGCAGGCTGGCCTTCTCCTGTAGGCACACGTAGGGCGTAGAACAGTTGAAGTTCGCCTCCATGCCCTCACGTAGCTCCTTTGGGGCCATAATAGTGGGAGCGCTGGGGTCCTCTGAGAACAAAGACAGGAATTCTCAGGGCTAGGCTACATCTCCCCTTAAACCTCTGTTCCCAGAACCCCAACCAAAGGGTGAGCTTGGTCAGGGGGTGCCTCAAGGGAAGGAGAATTTTTGGTGATCACCCGCCCCCCAATGTTACAGAGAGAGACAGTGTTAGGCCAAGACCAGAGCAGGAGTTGAGGCTGAAGACCTCGGTAAGGTCCAAGCCAAAGGACAGGGTGGCAACAGTAGCCTGGGAGTCCCCAGGAGTGGTCAGTCCTCAGCCCTCAGCCTCCTCACTTGTCACGGTGACCTTGGTGCCTCTGACATCTGACCAGCGGTTGACATCACTGATCTCAAAGCGGAAGTTGTAGTTGCCCGAGTCCTCAAGCTGCAGGTCTTTGAGTAACAGGTTGCACACCTTGTGATCCATGTTCCCCATCAGCTCAGCGCGGCCCCTGAAGCGCTCCTCCACCTGGGTGGGGTCCCTCGAGTGGCTCACCACCTGCCGCTTGCCTGAGTAGTCGTAGTACCAGATGGCTGTGATGCCATCGGGCACCTCTACACTGGCCGGGAAGCTGAAGATGCAGGGGATGAGCAGGCAAGACCCCTTCAAGCCCTGCACATCCTTGGGACTGGAGACACCCCAAGTGGTCTGGCCTGGAGGCAGGTAGGAGGACAGAAGAGAGGGCCTGAATGTACTCCAGAGCCCTGACACCTGCCCAAGAAGGGGTGCTCCAGACAGTGCACCCCCAGGGATGGGATGTGCTCAGCCATATCTGGCTGCTGTGCTGGGTCCCCAGAAGCCAGACCTTGTGCAAGTCACTAGATCTGTGGAACTTACCTGCTGAGAAGGCAGAGGCCAGCAGGAGCAGCGAGAAGAGGATACACATCACCAGTCCTCAGCTGAACTTGGGTACCTAAGAGAGCAGCTAGGCGGGCACCTAAGAGCAGGGCCTCTTAGGGACACCCTGGGGACACTTTGGTCCCAGAGGCTGCAGGTTTTATCTCACTTGCTATGTGGGCCAACCCAACAAGGAAGGCAGGGTTCCTACGGACTCCTGGGGCAGCCAGCAGCAGGGAGCCAGAAGCCTGAGTTCCTGGCGCAGAGAGTGACTAGAAATGCCCTCACTTGATGGCAGTGTCCCAGAAAGTCTTCTGTGTTCCTTGACTCCACCCCCTGAGGACTCAGCCTCAAGGCAGGAGAACAGTTGCATCTCTTTCTTTACTTCTCCCTGGCCCCTCCCTATTACCCAAACCAAGAGTTCACAGACCCAGTGACGTATTCCAGTGCACCCAGAAAGCACAGTGGACTTATTTGAGGATTTGTCTCCTGCCTCTAGTCTTACCAGCTACAGGTCAGAATGTATCTTACTGAACTTCCCAAAATGCTGAGACTGCTTGCTTGTTTGTAGACAAAGTTCTCAACCCCATAGCTCAGGATGCTCTCAGACTCACAGAATGCTCCTTTGGCCTCCTGATAACTGGCTTTGAAAAAGTCATTCCTCTCAAGCCGGGTGGTGGTGGCACACGCCTTTAATCCCAGCACTTGGGAGGCAGAGGCAGGTGAATTTCTGTGAGTTCGAAGCCAGCCTGGTCTGCAAGAGCTAGTTCCAGGACAGGCTCCAACGCTACAGAGAAACCCTGTCTCAAAAAACCAAAATAAATAAATAAATGAAAAAGAAAGAAAGCAAAGAAACGTCATTCCTCTCAAAGACCTCTGTGGCCCCTCATCACTCATGAGAGTTGAAAGACCTCCATTCCTTATCACACATGCCGTCCCCTTTCCCTGCACGTCTCACTGGCACCCTAGCTGCCCAACTCAACCCCATCATAAATGATCTTTGCCTGCCGAAATCTTACGCAGCCTTCAGGACGCTGCGCATACCTCCAACTTTCCCTCTGGAGCGAGTCCTGAGGCCACAGCAGAGAATCCTCTATGTTTTCCTTCTCCTTGACTTCACCCATTTCTTCAGACCTAGACCTGAGGACACATGTCCACAGCAGTGTAGAGCCCCAGACCCAAGGGCTCAGTGACTGAGACAGGAGTGTGTGGTCCTTGGAGCTCAGAGTCTGGCTCGAGAGGTGGCAAGGAAACTTTCATGTGTTAGATGGCACAAGGATCCTGCACCCTTGAGGGTTTTCACACCCACAAATATGAGTGAAGTGCCTATTGTATACCGTGCACAAGAAGTCCAAAGAGTGCCACAGTGGGGAGGAACTCCACAGGCCTAGAAGAAGACCTAGGTGACAATGTCTGTGGCTCAGGCAATGCTTTCCTGAATTAGAAGCTAGGCACAGTGGTACACTTTATAGGATGGCGAGTTTGAGGCCAGCGTGGGCAAGACCCTGTCTCAGAAAAGAAAATGGGGGAAATAGGTAAGGCGCTGTACTGGACAACTTGACACAAGCTAGTCATCAGAGAGGAAGGAGCCTCAGCTGAGGAAATGCCTCCATGAGATCAAGACATAAGGCATTTTCTCAATTAGTGATCAACGGGGGAGGGCCCAAGCCATGATGGGTGGTCCATACTGAGCTGGTGGTCCTGAGCAAGCCAAGGGGAACAAGCCAGTAAGCAGCACCCCTCCATGGCCTCTGCATCAGCTCCTGCCTCCAGGTTCCCGCCCTGTTTGAGTTTTGGTCCTAACTTCCTTTGGTGATGAACAGCAACATGAAAGTGCAAGCCAAATAAATCCCTTTCTTCCCAACTTGCTTTTTGGTCACGGTGTTTTTATGCAGCAATAGAAACCCTAACTGAGACAGATGGACTTGATTTTGTGAGCACCAAAAAAATGCTGTGCAAAGAAATGAAGAAAAGACCACCAGGGAATGCGAGAAAAATATTTGAGACTCACTTATAAAGGATTAATATCCAGAACATGTAGAGAATTCTGACAATGGCATAGTCTCCTCCAAAATAAAACAATCAATTAGGAAAATGGGCAAAGGACTTGGATAGAAACATTTCACTGAAGACATGCTGGTGGCCAATAAACAAATGAAAAACAAACAAACAACTCTGTTAAGCCATTAGTAAAACATAAGTCAAAACCAGAGTGAGGGCTGGGGAGATGGCTCAGATGGTGGGAACTACAGCACCTGAACCAGGTGTGGGCATGCATCCAGTCCCAGCACTGGCTGGAGGAGAGACAGAGGACTGACGGCATTTGCTGGCCAGCCAGTTTAGCTGCAAGGGATCCTGTCTCAGGGGAATAAATTGGGAAGCGAAAGGGGGAGACTACACAGTGTCCCCATGTCCTGCTCCTGGACATGTGTCAACAAACACGTGACTATTCTGCATACACATGGAACAATCACTGAGCTCCCAACTTTATGATGGCTACTAATGAAAAAAACAGGACTAAAAACTGTTGAGGAGGATGTACAGAAATGGGAGCCCCGTGAGATGCAAGCCCTGTGAAATGTGAGCCCCGTGCATCATTAGTGGGATATAAAATGGATCCATGCAGGAGATGGAGGATTCCTCAAGAAGCCAGTGTAGGGCTAGGAAATAGGGCAGTAATCCCTCTCCTGGTTTATAACCTATAGGGATGGAGGCAAAAAGGCTCCAAACAGACACTTCTAAATCACATCCATAGCAGTAGCATTCAGTCACCAGAGGACAGAGCCCTGCACCTGTCAACAGAGGAGTGGACATTAATCAGACAGATACAGTGCTGGCACACTTGCTCTATAACATAACAGACAAATACTGCATTGCTCAAGTTAGTGAATGTTCTAGAGACAGAAGATGGGATGAAGTTGCTAGGGGCTGGGAGAGGAGAGAAGATGGAATTATTATCAAATGGGTACAGAAACTGTGGTGGAGGATGAGAAAGTTGTGGAAATAGATGGGGGTGATGGCTATGTAACAATGTAAATGTACGCCTAAAGACAGAGGAGTGAATTTTATCTTATGTATATTCTATCACACACATGTGTTGCAACGTTGCAATCCTCTCAGCTGCCTGCTGACTCAGCAGGGTGACAAGCAGGCCTGGGGAGGCTGGAAATGAGGACAGGAAACTCATGACATCTCCCAGTCCCCAGCCCAACCACCACGACTGCACTGGCTACCTGGAGAGGGCTGAGCAAGGGTCCAAGCCTGGATGGGGATCTGAGGTGCTCCCAAGATGCCCAGGCAGCACTTAGTCTGATGGCAACGGACACAAGTAGTTCAGAAAGAACTCTGCTCCCTAGGGGCCCCGGGCTGCCAGTACCATCTGAGTGACATACTTGGCTTCTGGAAACTGACTCAGGCTGTCACTTTAACAAAAGTCACCCTCGTCCTAAAAAATAACTTCTAGAGAATATTTGAAACTCTTAAAGAGGAAATGAGAAATTCCCTTAAAGAAATAGAGGAAAAGACAAACAAAAAATTGGAAGACATCAGCAAATCACTTAAAGAAAACCAAGAAAAAGAAATGAAACATATGAAAGAAACTATTCAGGACTTGAAAACTGAAATAGAGACAATAAAGAAAACACAAGATGAGGGAATTATAGAAACAGAAATCATGAGAAAATGATGAGGAACCACAAACATAAGCATGAACAGCAGAATACAAGAGATGGAAGAGAGAATCTCAAGCGCTGAAGATACAATAGAGGAAATAGACTCATCAGTTAAAGAAAACATTAAATCTAATAAAAGCTTAACCCAAAATATCCAGGAAATATGGTACACCATGAAAAGGCCATACCTAAGAATAATAGGTATAGAAGAAGGAGAAGTTCAACTCAAAGGCACAGAAAATATACTTAACAAAATCATAGAAGAAAACTTTCCCTACCTAAAGAAAGATATGCCTATGAAGATACAAGAAGCTTACATAACACCAAATAGACTGGATCCTAATAAAAAGTCCTCTCCCCACATAATAATCAAAACACTAAACATCCAGAGTAAAGAAAGAATATAAAGAGGTGCAAAGGAAAAAAGCCAGGTAACATATAAAGATAGACCTATCAGAATTACACCTGACTTCTCATTGGAAACAATGAAAGCCAGAAGGTCGTGGTCAAGCTTTATGCAGACATTAAGAGACCATGGATGCCAGCCCAAACTACTATGACCAATAAAACTTTCAATCACCATAGAAGGACAAAACAAGACATTCCATAACAAATCTAGATTTCACCAATATCTAACCACAAACCCAGCCCTACACAAAATATTAGAAGGAAAACTCTAACCCAAAGAAGTGGCTATACCAACAAAAACACAGATATTTAATGGTCTCATAACAGCAAATCCCAAAGAAGGGAAAAACACACAAATTAACATCACCAACAATGAAAACTAAATTAACAGGAGATAGCAATCACTGGTAATTAATATCCCTTAATGTAAATGGAATCAATTCACCTATAAAAAGGCACAGGCTAACAGATTGGATACAAAAACAAAATCCATTCTTCTTCTGCCTACAAAAAACACATCTCAACTTCAAAGACAGATATCATCTCTGAGTAAAGGGTTGGGAAAAAAATATATCAACCAAATGGACCTAAGAAACAAGCGGGTGTAGCTATCCTAATATCTAACAAAATAGACTTCAAGCTAAAATCAATCAAAAGAGACAAAGAAGGTCATTTCATATTAGTCACAGGAAAAATCCATCAAGAGGAAATTTCAATACTGAACATCTATGCCCCAAATACAAGGACACCCTCATACATCAAAGAAACATCAAAAAAAAATCATACATTAAAACCCACACACTAATAGTGGGAGACTTCAACACTCCCCTCTCACCACTGGACAGGTCAATCAAACAAAAAAATGAACAGATAAATAAGAGAACTAACAGATGTTATGATTCAAATGAACTTAACAGACATCTATAGAATATTCCATCCAAACAGAAAAAAATATACCTTCTTCTCAGAACTTCATAGAACCTTCTCAAAAATTGACCACATACTCAGTAACAAAACAAAATTCAACAAATGCAAAAAAAATTGGAATAACCCAATGTAAGATCACCGTGGTTTAAAACTAGAAGTCAACAGCAATACTAATTCCAGAAAACCCACAAATACATGGAAATTAAACAATGCTCACCTGAATCATCAATGGGTCAAGAAAGAAATAAAAGGAGAAATTAAAGACTTCCTAAAATTCAATGAAAATGACCACACAACATACCCAAATTTATGGGACACAATGAAAGCAGTATTAAGAGGAAAGTTCATAGCACTAAACGCCTACATAAAAAAATGGAAAAATTCCACACTAGTGAATTAACAGAACATTTGAAAACTTTACAACAAAAAGAAGCAAACTCACCTAAGAGAACTAGATGGCAGGAAATAATCAAAGTGAGAGCTGAAATTAACTAAATAGAAACAAAGGAAAAATACAAAGAATCTATGAGACAAAGAGTTGGTTCTTCGAGAAAATAAAAAAAAAAAAGACAAACCTTTATCCAAACTAACCAAAAGGCAGAGAGAGAATATCCAAATTAACAAAATCAGAAATGAAAAGGGGGACATAACAACAGACACGGAGGAAATACAGAGAATCATCAGGTCATATTTCAAAAACCTGTACTTCACAAAATTGGAAAACTTAAAGGAAATGGATAAATATCATCTACCAAAATTAAATTAAAACCAGATAAGCAAATTAAGCAGACCTATAACTACTGAAGAAATAGAAACAGTCATCAAAAGTCTCCCAACCAAAAGAAGCCCAGGTTTCAACTCAGAATTCTACAAGACTTTCAAAGAAGAACTAATACCAATACTCCTCAAATTATTCCACACAATAGAAACAGAAGGAACATTGCCAAACTTTTTATGATGCTACAATTACCCTGATACCCAAGCCACAGAAAGATATTGCTAAGAAAGAGAATAACAGACCAATCTCACTCATGGACATTGGTGCAAAAATACTAAATAAAATACTGGCAAATCGAATCTAAGAACACATCAGAACCATCATCCACCATGATCAAGTGGGCTTCATCCCAGAGATGCAGGGATGGTTCAACATACAAAAATCTGTCAACATAATCCACCACATAAACAAGCTGAAAAAAAAAAACCACATGATCATCTCATTAGATGCCAAAAATGCTTTTGACAAAATACAACATCCCTTCATGATAAAGGTTTTGGAGAGAGCAGGGATATATTTAGGGAACATACCTAAACATAATTAAGGCAATATACAGCAAGCCAACAGCCAACATCAAACTAAATGGAGAGAAACTCCCAGTGATTCCACTGAAATAAGGAACAAGACAAGGTTATATAGTTCTTGAGGTCCTAGCTAGAACAATAAGACACCAAAAGGAGATCAAGAGGATACAAATTGGAAAAGAAGAAGTCAAATTCTCACTGTTTGCTGATGATACAATAGTTTACATAAGTGATCCCAAAAATTCTATCAAGGAACTTCTACAACTCATAAACACTTCCAGTAATGTAGCAGGATACAAGATTAACTCAAAAAAAAATCAGTGGTCCTCCTGTACACAGATGATAAAAAGGCTGGGGAAGAAATCAGAGAAAAAACACCCTACACAATAGCCACAAATACCATAAAATATTTTGGAATAACTCTAACCAAACAAATGGAAGACTTGTATGACAAGAACTTTAAATCTTTGAAGAAAGAAATTGAAGAAGGCATCAGAAAGTGGAAAGATATCCCATGCTCTTGGGTAGGCAGAATTAACATAGTAAAAATGGCAATCTTACCAAAAGCAATCTACAGATTCAACACAGTGCTCATCAAAATCCCAGCAAAATTCTTCACAGACCTCGAAGGAATGGTACTCAACCTCATATGGAAAAGCAAAAAACTCAGGATAGCCAAAACAATCTTGTACAATAAAAGAACTTCCGAAGGCATCACAATCCCTGACTTCAAACTCTACTACAGAGCTACAGTACTGAAAACAGCCTGGTATTGGCCTAAGAACAGACGGAAGGACCATTGGAACCGAACAGAAGACCCAGATATCAATCCACACATCTTTGAACACCTGATTTTTGACAAAGAAGCAAAAAATATCAAATGGAAAAAAGAAAGCATATTTAACAAGTTGTGTTGGCATAACTGGATACCAACATGTAGAAAAATGAAAATAGACCCACATCATCACCGTGCACAAAACTCAAGTCCAAATGGATCAAAGACCTCAACATAAAGCCAGCCACACTGAACCTTATAGAAGACAAAATGGGAAATACACTTAAACGCATTGGCACAGGGAACCACTTCCTAAATATAACCCCAGCGGCACAGACACTGAGAGAAACAATTAATAAATGGGACCTCCTGAAACTGAAAAGCTTCTGTAAAGCAAAGAACACGGTCAACAAGACAAAACGACAGCCTACAGAGTGGGAAAAGATCTTTACCAACCCCACATCAGACAGAGGACTGATCTCCAAAATGTACAAAGAACTCAAGAAATTGGTCACCAAAAGGACACATAATCCAATAAAAAAAAAATGGAGTACAGACCTAAACAGAGGAATCTAAAATGGCTGAAAGACACTTAAGGAAATGTTTAAAATCCTTAGTCATCAGATAAATTCAAATCAAAACAACTCTGAGATTCCATCTTACACCTGTAAGAATGGCCAAAATCAAAAACACTGATGACAACTTATACTGGAGAGGTTGTGAGGAAAAGGGAACACTTCTGCATTGCTGGTGGGAATGCAAGCTGGTACAACTCCTTTGGATATCAGTGTGGCGATTTCTCAGAAAATTAGGAAAGAACTTTCCTCAAGACCCAGTAATACCACTTTTGGGTATATATCCAAAGGATGCTCAGTCATGTCACAAGGACATGTGCTCAGCTATGTTCATAGCAGCTTTGTCATAGCCAGAACCTGGAAACAACCTATATGCCCCTCAACCTAAGAATGGATAAAGAAAATGTGGTACATTTACGCAATGGAGTGCTACACAGCAGAAAAAAATAATGACAGCTTGAATTTTGCAGAAAAATGGATGGAGCTAGAAAACATTATTTCGACACAGAAAGACAATTATCATATGTACTCATTCAGGTGGTTTTTAAACATAAAGCAAAGAAAGCCAGCCTGCAAACCACAATCCCAGAGAACTTAGACAACAATGGGGGCCCTAAGAGAAACATACTTAGATCCAATCTACATGGAAAGTAGAAAAAGACAAGATCTCCTGAGTAAATTGGGAGCATGGGGACCATGGGGGAGGGTTTGAAGTGAGGAGCGGAGAGGCAGGGAGGGGAGCAGAGCTCAATAAAAATCAACTTAAAAAAAGAAAAGAAAAGTACATTTGGGGTAGTAATAGCCCTAGGTCCTAGATCCACATATGTGGTATCAGGGCCAGTTACCCTGCAGCCAGAACGTTAGCAAGCCACGTCTTTGCTGTCCCCAGATCCCTGTCTCCTATGATTGAGGTCCTAGAAATGGCAATGATGACTGTTGCGGAAGAATGGTGGGATTTAGACATCCAAATACCATAATGGAGCATGTGAGATATAGCAGAGTTGCCTCACTTGGCCCAGGCCCAGTACCACAGGGACCAGTCCCACTGGGGTCCAGCATACTGACTCAGCCTGTTTTACCCCAAATGCCCAGGAGACAGTCTTTTTAAAAAAAGAAAGAGGAGGGACAATCCCAGAAAGGAAGAGTTCTGTATCCGCATGAAAGCCTGGTGTAGATGAGGAGGTGCTATGGGCTGGATTGGGGTGGTCAACCTAGTTATGCACCCAACACTCCCTGGGGATAAATTCTAGCCCTGGGAAATGGAAGAATACACAGAAAGCCTGTGGTCCTGAGAGAAAGCCTCCGGTGAACATGACTTTTGGACAGTATTGTCCTCAGATGGAGGTTCCTGATGTTCAGCCTTGAGTGCCCAAGCAGGGCATATGGAAGAAAGGGCTTAGATGCCCACCCTGCAATCTGCATGTGCCATGTCAGAGCCATTAGGGAGGCCCTGTGTTGGTTGCATGTGAGACCAATTGTCCCAGCACATCTAGGAAAGACAGGCTGAGGCCCTGACTCCCCGATCTCTGATCTCAGAAGCCCAGTCCAGCAGGCACAAAAGGGACAGGGGCAGGGTCACTCTGGGTAGCTTTCCCCAGAGTAAGATTCAGTTTCCAGTTTCTGTTTCCTGTACCCCAGAGCCTTCCCTCAACTTCCCTATCAGCTGGAGAAAAAAGATCCAGATGCAGCCAGCTGAAGGACACCCATAAGGAGAAGTAAGAGTGCCGTGGGCAATTCTAGGAGTAGATTCTTTTCAAAACAGAGGAGAGCCCCAAACAAAGGGCACCCCCAATTGTGTAAGTCACAGAATCCAAGCAGTTTTCCTGCCTCTCCCTTCCAAATGTTGGGGTTACAGATGTCCTCCCTATACCTATTTTGTGTGGTCAGGGCCCTGAACCCTGAGCTTCCCATATGCCAGGCAAGGACTCTGCCAGTGTATTACATCCCTAGCCACCAACCCTCCTTTCAATAAGTTTTCATGTTCTGTCCTTGAATTCACTCTGTAACAAGGCTGGCCTTCCATCAATGATCCTCCTGCTCCAGTCCACCAAGTGACTGGGATTACAAACCTGTGCCACCAGCCAGCAGCTACCCATTGACTTTGACTGAAGTACTAGAAAGTCTACAGTTCATTCCACAACCTTGTTTTGCCCAGCTCTGACTGAAGACCCCACAACAGGCGAAACATCAGGGTGAATAAAGATGAGTGGGGTGCTTTGGAGAAAGGGTTGAGGTGGGCGCAGTTCAGTCGGGTGCTAGGCTGGGGTCTGGACTGGAATTTAGGATGGAAATGGATACAGGCAAGGATAAGATGGGGCCTGGGCAAGAAAGAGGGGAGTGGGTTGGGATGATGTGCTAGGGTTATGGGAGAAAGACTCTTAGTGGTTAGAGCGGCCATTCGAGTGAGGAGAGCCTGGGATGGGAAATGCCGCTGTGGGAGTAGGGTTATGGTGGGAGCTGGGGTGAGGGGGCAGGGCTGGAGAGGACCTAGCATGGGGGCATAGCTTAGAGTTCATGCTTAGGGTTTACATGTGTTTGGAAAGTCCTGGAGTCACGCCCACCTGCATACCCCACCCCAGAAAGTCCCAGCCCCACTTAGCTCCCCGCTCCCTGATCCCTGATCGGCCTCCTCTGCAGGCCCACAGATGGATGGAGGAAATGGACCATGAACTGCCTGCCAGAGAAGAGAACAGGAAGAAAGGCCAAAGAGCTCTCGGTGCAGCTGGCCCTCTGCTTCTGCTTCCCAGGAGAGGAGGATCCTGTCCTGGGGGCTGTTTCCTCTTTCCTGAACCCTCAACCCTCTCCGCGTCCATCTGAGAGTGTGCTCAGAGGGCAGCTGAAGGCCTTGCACAATCTCAGGCCAGGAAAGGCCTAAGCAGGAGACAGCCCCCACCGGGCCAAGGACAGTGGGTGGGACCTGGAGCCACAATGAAGCTTTCTCCCAAGCAAATGGGAGATGCTAGTATTCTTATTCTCCAGCAGGACCAAACCTGTCTCTTCCAGCCTCCTAGCCTTGGGAGAGTCCCTAGGAGTCAGCTCTCCAATACTTTTCAGACCATGTTCCTCCACCCCGTGACAGGAGAAGTACATTTTCCAGCTTTTAACTTAGGTCTTGGCTTTGTGACATTTTTGTCCATTAGATGTGAATGAGCCTGACATAAACAAGGTCTTGACATGTTCTTCTCTGGTGGCCTTCCCATGTGTGTCCTTGCCAGTGTCCTTAGCAGCATAGCCTGCAAAGAACAGGCAACAGGCAGCATGTTGTCCCAATTAGAAGAGACACATGGGTAGACGGACCAGTGGTCTGGAGCAAAGTCTAGCTGTGAGCCTGTACCAGCCAGACCTGATACCCTATGTGGTCACTATAGGTGCCACACCCAAGTTTCCTTGAAGCTCTGTGGGTTTATTGGTGTTTGGCAATGGGGATTTGGTGCTTGTTATTCAGCTCCCTTGGCAGGCTAAGGCCTGGAGGCTTTGGCCTCAGAAACACCACATGCTTGTTCTTAGTGTAAGAGAGGTCAGGATTGTCTTACCTGGCCCAGTCAGCCACCTCATCTTTTTCATCCTTTCCCTGGGTCTATGGAGACCTCTTTAAGTTTCCTGCACCTTTAGGTCTATGGAG
>NW_004949101.1:16623226-16627760 GCF_000317375.1 Microtus ochrogaster | reverse complement strand
CCTCTGTAAGTCTCCTGCATCCTTGGGTCTCTGGATACCTCTGTAAGTGAATCCCTGCATCCTTGGGTTTATGGAGACCTCTGTAAGTAAGTCTCCTGCAAGCGAACTGACCCACCCTGGGAGGTGGGGCCAGTTAGTCTCATTTCAGACAGAAGAATCAAGATATGGAGATATTTTGGAATTTTCCCAGAGAATTTTCTTTTGGATTAAAAAAAAAAATATGGGAGGGAGGAGGGCAGGGAATGGGGGGAGATAGCAGGATTGAGGTACATCTGAGGTGGTATGGAAACATGCAATGGAGACTCCCTAAAATATATGAGGGTGATCCTAATGAAGTCTCCAAATAATGGGGGAGACAGAATCCCAACTGACCTCTTGTCATCAAACAAAGCTTCCAGGACTGGAACTGGGTTACATTCAATTGAGTTATTGGCCAAAGGGTCAAATGGAAGTTCCCAAACAACCCAGATTGCCAAGACAATAGGTGGCTCTCTATAAACTGACAGCAAGGCCTCACTGCTGAAGACAATACCCACACAGCTCACTGAACATGGGAAGATCGAGCTGGTGTCTATGTAGAACCGTCACCCCTACATTCTAGTGTCTTTGCTTCAGGAAGGTACTCTGCAGGCTACCAAAAGAGAAACGTGTACACCATCCCAGCCACAAAGCCTTTAATCTACACTCTTTCCTGCCTGCAAAACATGCTAGGGCAATGGTGGCACAAAGCTGTGGGAGTAACCAACCAATGTCTGATTTGACTTAAGCCCCACTCTACAAGATGGAACCCATACCCAACAGTGTTGGGGTGACTAGAACCAGAGACTAGATATCCCAGAGACCTAGAATAAAACCAAATACTACTCATCTTAAAATACTCACACACACACACACACACACACACACACCACACACGCACTATATATATATATTCCTAATGATATTCTGCTGCTGTACTCATAAATCAGTGTCTTGCTCAGCCATCATCAGAGAAACTTCCTCCTGCAGCAGATACAGAGACTGACAGCCAGGCATTATGCAAAGAGAGAGAGACCTTGGAACGCTCAGCTCTAAATGGGAGGTCTCCATCAAATCCCTCCCCTCAGAGCTCAGCGAACCTCAAAGAAGAGGAGATGGAAAGAGAGTAAGAGCCAGAGAGGATGGACAGAGGGGATGGAGGACACCAGGAAGACAAGGCTCTCTGAATCAGCTGTGCTAGAATCATATGGACTCAGAGACCGAAGCAACAAGCACAAGGCCTCCTCGCATCTGCACCGGGTCCTCTGCATGTGTTTTATGGCTTTTAGTCTAGTGTTTTTTATGGAACTCCTGAGCATATGAACAAGTGGGTCTCTGATTCTTGTACCTTCTCTTGGCTTCTTTTCCTTCTGTTGGGTTGCCTGGTCCAGGCTCAGTGTGATTTTTTTTTAAATCTTATTTTATTTTGTTATATTTTGTTGTTATCTCTTAGAAACCCATTCTTTTCTAATGAGAGACAGAAAGGGAGTGGATCTGGATGAGAGGGGATGTAGGGAGGAACCTGGATGGAAAGAGGGAAGTAAATCTATTTTCAAGAAAAGGGAAAAGTTGGTTACAGAAGCCTAACCTCCAAATAGCAATAGGATTTGTCTAAATAAATCAGGATATGTCTCCCTTCTCTCAAGCTAGAATTGGCATACAATTTATTTCTGTGTGTGAATGGGTTGAAATAGGGTCTTATTATGTAGTCCTGTTTGGCCTTGAATTTGTGATCTTTTTGCTGCAGCTTCTAAGTGCTGGGAATATGGCTGTGTGCTACCACGTCCATCTGGAAACTTGATCATTGTGAAGCAGGACCCCTTCGTTTTCAGGCAGCTGTCTTCAATGGAATGCTTCTACCCACAGAAGAAGGGTCAGTGCAAGCCAAGCCCAGCTTTGTGACATTTCTGTAAACTGCATGCTTCATGCTTTTTTATGTCAAACTAACTAGAAGTTAGTCACGAGTTCTTATGCAATTGTTCTAATAGAGAATATGCCCTGGGAAATCTTGGAGATTCATTACTGAGCAGGTTCATTTCCCCTACCCAGATTCTGGGCTTCTCCCTGTGAGGGCACCAATTTGCCAGTGTTTGTGCAGAGCCTCCAACCTCCTCCAGAGGGTGCCAGAGCCCTCTTCTTCCTCAACCTTCAGATTCTTGGGGGAAGGGAAGGTTCATAAGAGGTGTGGGGTTCTTAGACTTTTTTGAAGGCTGAGCTCTGGAGTGGCGGCTGAGCTCTGGAGTGGCGGCTGAGCTTTGGAGTGGCAGCTGAGCTCTCTCTCTCACATCTGGGTCCAAAGCACAAGACAGATAAAACTAACTCAAAAACGCATGAGTCTTTTGGAGCCTCAAATCCAGCCCCCAGTAGCATACCTCCTCCAGCAAGGCCAAATGTCCTAATCCTCTCCAAACAACCCTTAACTGGGGACCAAGTATTCAAATACCAGAGACTTGTGGGGACCATGTCATTCAAGCCAACACAATGGCATACAGTCGGGAGTAGAGATAGCCAGAACCAAACAGGCCTCTAAAGAAAGCTACCCTGGAGCAGGACAGGCACCTTGGGCGTTGGCCCTGGCCGTTTTGCAGAAAGATGTGCTGGTCACCAGATCAATAGTAGACAGTGAAGGAGAAAGAGCAGAGAGAGAAGGATTCTGAAGTGAACGAAAAATGAACTGAGTGTAGACGTGCGTGCCTGTAACCCCAGCCAACACTCAGGGTGGAGGCAGGAGGATTGGGAGTTCAGGACCAGCTACATGAGACCTTATCTCAAAATAAACAAGCAAGCATGATAGTTCCTGCCTAAAATACCCGCATTTGGGAGGCTGAGGCAGGAAAATTGAGATTTTGAGACCAGCCTGTTCTATGAGAGAGAGAGAGAGAGAGAGAGAGAGAGAGAGAGAGAGAGAGAGAGAGAGAAAGAATATCAAAGGCTAGGGGTGTGCATTCAGGACTTAGAATGCACAAGTCCCTGAATTTGACCCCCAGAACCACACACACACACACACACACACACACACACACACACACACACACACTGGCGGGGGGCGGGGCTGAATAGCAAAGAGCTTCTGCGGGCATAGAGCCTAGTGCGGTCCTGGCAGCATTTCAAGCAAGGTGCGTGGAGCGTGGAGGACGACGAGCCTCTGAACGGGCTTGTGCTATCGTCCCCGTTTGTGCAGCAGCCGGGCGGGGATGGAAAGTGGACACAGGCAGCCACTTCCTGCGCCCAGCTCTGAACCGCCAGCTCCACTGCCTGCTGAAAGAACATGTAAACAAAGGTGAGGAGTGTGACTCAGACAGATAATGCAAACCACAAACGGAGTCCATGATAAAGGGAAGTTTTAATGTCATTATATTCATAAACAACAAAGCAGCTGTGAAAGAGAAGAGCACAAACAAGTCGTGGAACTTTTAAATAGAATAGCTAAAATAAGAGGAAATTTAAATAGAAATGAATATGAAACTCTGTGGTTAGGGTTTCCAAAATTAATCCGCTCTTCCTTTTTCTAATTTTATTATTCGCACATGTGCGCGCACGTGTGTGCACGTGCATGCGTGTGTGTCTACGTGCATGCATGTGTGCGTGCGTGCGTGCGTGCGTGTGTGTGTGTGTGTGTGTGTGTCCATGAATTACGAGGACCTCTTTGTGGAGTCAGTTCACTCCTTCTGTCTTTAAGGGGTTCAACCTCGCATGCAGCAAAGGCTTCACCGATGAGCCCTGCCACCAGCCTTTCACACTTCTTTCTTTGATGCGAGTGTGGGGACAGAAAACCTTGACTTCAACTAAAGCCAGATGTGCCACTATAAGCCCCATGGCAGGAGGATCAGGAGTTCAAAGCCACCAACCTCTCATACCAAGTTCCAAGTCAGTCTAGGCTCCAGGAAAGTCTGTTTCAAAGCACACACACACACACACACACACACACACACACACACACACACAAAATCCAATTCCTGCATTTCCTAGTGGATGGGTACAATAAACCTGGGTCACTAGACAAGACTGAGAACAGAAGAGAGACACCATGATCCTGGGTCCTTAAATAGATCACTTGGCCCCTGGATCAAGCCTGACCTAAAGCTACAAGCTCTCTAGTTAATTGTCCAATTATCTTTGTCTCTGTTGTCTCCATCAGCCCGCAGATGAGCCACCGTAGAGGTGAGCTGCCAGGATGCGGTTGCAATCTCATCTCTTAGGAGAAATCACAGAAATTTCTAAATTTCTCTAAACAGAGATCACGTAGTTGCCTTGGGAGAGCAGTTCATCAAAGAAAGGTGCCGGGACAGGAGGACTGGGAGAGCAGTTCAGTGCTAGAGTGTCTGCCTGGTATCCACAGACCCTGGCTACATCCCAGACCCCAAAAGGAGATAAAGGAAAAATGGGAAGGAGGAGAGAGAAGGATGGGGAGAGACCGGAGAGCAGTTCAGTGCTAGAGTGGTTGCCTGATGTCCACAGACTCTGGCTACATCCCAGACCCCAAAAGGAGATAAAGGAAAAATGGGAAGGAAGAGAG
>NW_004949101.1:16619033-16622751 GCF_000317375.1 Microtus ochrogaster | reverse complement strand
TGGCCATGCTCACTGCTCTCTCTGAAGTTACAAAAAAATACTTGTTTTCTTTCTACTCTAGTACAAAGAACGAATTCCTCACCAACCCACCAAATTTCACCTTTCTTCTTTTCTCCAACTAGAGACCCTGGACAGTTGCACTGTGTGTGCTAAAAGTCATCAGAGAGCCTCTGGCTGAGGTGCCCCTTGTGGGGTCACAAGGCCTCCCTGATCAGCGCTCTCTAGCCACAGTGCTCCCTGAGCCATGAGTGATCCATCCTAGGAATTTCCTCTGTCTGCCCCAGGTCTGGCCCAGCAGCTCTCTGGTGAGATCTAAAGAGCCCCCAGGGGTGACAGACCTAGCATCTTCAGCTCAAAGGAAGAAGAAATCACTGTTATCTTTTTGTTGTGATGGTGTTTCTTTTTATTATTATTAACTCATTTATTTATTGAGACAGGATCTCTCTTTGTAGTATTTATAATCTTGGAGCTCACTACGTAGGCCAGGCTGGCCTTGAACTCACAGAGATCCTCCTGCCTCTGCCTCCTGAGTGCTGGAATTGAAGGCACGTGTAACCATTTGCCTGGCCTCTTTCTCTGCTCAACCCCTGCTCCCGGTATTTGTGGATTTCTTTCTGCCTTCTACCCAGCCCTCCTGAGACTGACACATTCATCTGAGGGCCTCCCTGTGACATCACACGGGATTCAACAATTTGGTCCTCAGGTGATGCTTCAACAAGGCTTTGAACCCCATCAGAAGCCCTGCCCCAAGCCCCAGACCAGGCAACACAGAAGACTCAACCAAGGCCGCCCCTAACTATGGCTCTCTTTCCATGGCACTTCCCTAGAACTCCATGTTACAGAGAACAGGAGCCAGCACAATCCCATCAGCTTGAAGAAGCCACTGAGCACTTCCAACCATCTTCCCAAGACTGGGAAGACTGCTCTGTTGGGGGAATGTGGAGGGAAGGCAATGACCAAGAGACCGGAGAGGGAATAGTCTCTAATACAAGCCTGGCTAGGAAAACATCCCTAGCCTTTAATCTAGGAGGCAAGTGCAGTGTATCTCTGTGAGTTCAAGGCCAGCCAGAGCTACATAATGAGTAGGAAACAATCAAACAAAAGAAGAAATAAAAAAAGGCTTTCACAAACAAACAAACAAAAAGCCCAGCCCCTACTGCACTCAGACCACAAACAGAAGAACATGAAATGGTACTGCCAATCAAAATTAGTCACTAGCAATACTGAAGAGCTTCCATCCAGGACCTAATGCCAACCACTCAGGGCTTCCCTCATTTGCATACACCATGGCCCACCCTTGGGTCAGGCACAGCCCATCAACCTCATCCCTGGGATTGCTGGCTCACTCCTATGCTTCTTGCTGTTTGATTGCACCAGAAAGAATGATGCCCAGGACCAGAGATATCTGACTCCTCTGGCCTCTGCCGCTACCTTCACTCAAGTGAGGAGCAAGGAAGCTTCACTTCCCTTTCATCCCATTTTGATGAACTTTTTTTTACACCTATATATTGTATATAATATCACCACACCTATCCAAAGGCTCTCCATGTGGGCTGATGTGCAGGGCTGGTTCTCAGCACTATTCCCATACCTTCTGGTATTTTTTTTTCCTAAACCGCAGAGGCTAAAAAGTGGGCTTGTTTTCCAGACTTTCTTCTTGATACCTAATGCCACCAAACCATCCAGTCATAACTAAATGCTCACACTTTAATCCCAGCACCAAAGAGGCAGAAGCAGGCAGAGCTCTGTGAATTCCAAACCAGCTAGGGATATACAGCAAGACCGTGTGTATGGACGTGTGGGGGGGGAGGGGGGACAGACAGACAGACAGAGAAACTGAAAAGTCAAACTGCAGTCTGGAATATATTTACAAAACATATATCTTTACGTTATATTAAAAATATATTTACAAAACAAAATATTACTCAAAATAAACAAAGAACTCTTAAACTCAACAACAATAAGTAGAAAAGGAAATCCCACTAAAAGTGGGCTAGAGACATAGCCAGATATCTCACCAAGGAGAGTCATGTAGCAGGTTAGCAGAGAGAGACTCCAAGCCTGTAATCCCAGCACTCCAGGGAATGAAGCAGAACTATCACAAGTTCAAGACCAGATCTGTTAAAAAAACAAACAAACAAACAAACAAGGAGGGAAAGGTGGCTTAGCCGCTAAGAAGAGCACACTCTGCTCTTGCAGAGGACCTGAGTTTGGTTCCTAGCACCCATGCCAGGTGGCTCACTACTGCCTGGAACTCCAGCTCTGGGGGATCTGACATCTTCTGGACTCTGTGGGTGCCTGATCTCACCTGCACGTAACCACACGCAGACACACATGCCAGGTGGCTCACTACTGCCTAGAACTCCAGCTCTGGGGGATCTGACATCTTCTGGACTCTGTGGGTGCCTGATCTCGCCTGCACGTAACCACACCCAGACACACATGCACACACATATACTCAGGTAATTTTTTTAATCAAAAATAAAGATAAATGGAAGAGCAGAAGAAGGAAGATGGGGAGGGAGAAAGAGGAAAAGGAGAAGGAAAGAGGGACAATTGGCATCCTATGTTACTTAGAGAATTGCTAAGTTTAGTGGGGAAACACTAAGCCTTGATTAGAATGCCCAGGGTCTAGAGTGGGGAGGCACGTGAGTAGCAGAGCACAGACCAAGAATGGCCAAGTCCTAGCATCTGGCAGCACCACAGGTTGTCAATCATGTGGAGCACAGGGAAGCAGAGTGTCCTGGAGGGGATGTAAAATGAGACTCACTTTGGAAAACAGTTTGACAAATTTTTTTTTAATGTTTTTGTTTTGTTTTGTTTGGCTGGTTGTTTGGTTGTTTTTTTGTTTTGTTTTGTTTTGTTTTTAGATTTTGAGAGAGAATCTCTCTTAGTAGCCTGAGCTAGCCTGGAACTCACAGGTGCTGGTCTCTTTACAGACCTACAGACTCCTGTGCATATCACTGAGAGGAAGAAGACAGGTGTCGGGTGTGAGAGGCGTCTAATCACAGCTAGCTGACACTGGGAAAAGGCAAAACTGTAAAGACTATAAGGATGTCAGTAGTTACCAAGAGCTGGGGGGCCAAAGAAAGGTGGCAGGAGGAGCACAGAGGGACTCTAAGGCCATCAGCTATTCTACATGATACTGTGATATCCACAACGCTATGGACCATAGAAACACAACACAGAGAGTGAAAGTGGCCCACAACTAAAATCCAGACACTTGGGCTGGGGAAGAGGTTTTGTCTCAGTCCAGAAGTTTGAGGATAGCCTGTGCAGCACAGGGAGAACCATGGGGGCAGGGAGGCAGCCTGGGGATGTATCAGGCGGAAGAACGCTTGCCTGGCATGGCAGAGACTCTTGGTTTGATCCTCAGCACTTCAAATCCAGTGTTGTGGTCACCCTTAGGCACATAGTGAGTTAAAACCAGACTAAATTATAAGAGACCTGCTCTCAAAAAGAAAAAATTGACCTGTGATGTAAATTATAGACGTTAATAAATATACCAATATTGGTTCATTCATTTTAACAAATGTGTTATCTTAATAAGACATGACTAATAGGAAAACCTGTGTGGGCAGGGGTGATATAAAGGAACTCCTAGCTGCTCAGCAACTTTAAAAACTTAAAGCTGTTTTGAAAAAAAAGTTTTTTGACCAAGATGAACATTTTATTTTTTTTATTTTGCAGTGTATTTTTATTTTTATTTTTTTTAATT
>NW_004949101.1:16616009-16617742 GCF_000317375.1 Microtus ochrogaster | reverse complement strand
TGATCCTAGAGAAGCTAAATAAGAAAATTAAATATTTCTATCCAGATGTGGTGGACCTTTAATCTCAGCACTGGGGAGACAGAGGCAGACAGACCTCTGTGAGTTTGAGGCCAGCCTGGTCTAAAGAGTGAGTTCCAGGACAGGCAGAGCTACATGGTAAGACCTGACTCAAATGAATAAATAAATATCAAAAACTTAAAGTGTCTGTTAAGGAGGCAGCGTGCAGTAGCAGGTGAATGAATGTAGCGGGCAGTGCGGGTGAATGCAGCGGGCAGTGCAGGTGAATGCTGCGGGAGCAGAGGGGAAGGTCCAGGCCATATGATAGGACCAGGCTGCTGCAAGGCCGGGTTTTTGGAGCCAAACATTCACAGGGCCCTAATGCGACACATGCCCAGGTCTCTATAGTGCACTCCTGTGTCTCCGTGGCTTAGGCTGGTGAGGGTCCATACAAGCTATGTCACAGTTACTAAAGCCATTACCCAAGTGGACCAGAATCAGGCGCATTGTGACAAAATGATGACAGGGATCCATTCCAGCTCTCCAAAAGTATTTTTCATGCATTTTAAATGTTTTCCTGAATGCCAAGAATGAGTTCCTCTCCTTATGGCGGCACCATGTTATACTGAGATGATGCTCTTGTGACATAGTACCCAGCTTATGCGGTGCTGGGGATCCAGCGCATGGTTTTGGGTATGCTAGGCAAGCACTCAACCATCTGCAGAAACAGCGCAATAAGCCCTTCTTCTCAGAAGAGGGAAAATGTTAGTGCTGAGGAACAAGGCTGGGCATTTATCCAGAAATGGTAAATCTGATTGATGTTTCCACAGAGAGCTTCAGGACAGTGTGTGAGTGTCAGGCCACTTAGCAAGTATGTGGCGCTGTCCTGCACAGGGACCCACCCAAGCCCTGTGCTGGAAATAGACACACACAAATGCCTGGGAGAGAAGCCAGGGAGCAGAGCCTAAGACTCACTCATCAGTCTCTCGAGCGAGCCAAGCAGAGCATAATCCTAGCATTTGGGAGTCTAAAGCGGGATCCCACAAGTTTGAGGTCAACCTGATCTACATAGCAAGTCCCAATCTGCCTATAAATACACAGTGAGAGCCTATATAAAATGAAAAATAAGTAAACACCCCTGGAGCAGCCTGGCACCCACATCCTGTCCTCCCCATGGCTCTGATGGTTGGGCAGGATGGAGGATGATGCTCTAATCTGGGATAAAGCTGAGTTCCTTTTTGCAGGTGAGCTGTGACTTGGAACTCAGGACATAGCCCTGGTGGCTGCGCCTACTCCCCCACCTCCCACTGCTCTCCCAAAGGCCCACACAGATGCAGGTCCCTCTGATCTGTCAGACTGTCATCAGGTCTGACTTCTCTCATAGACTCAGACCTTTTGATAATAGTCTAGGTCCCTTGGGGCAGTGCTGTCCTCTCTGAGGTGAAGAGAGTCATCCCAAGTTCTGCAGGAGGTTGAATGTCCAGTTTATTGACCTGTATTGCTTTATGCTCCAGAGACTGTAACACTGAACAGCACGTTACTGGGGAGACAGTGAGCGGATGAATGAGGGGAGATGGGACCGAAGATGCGCACAAAGAGAACAGAGTAGCAAGAGGACTGTAGCTGACAGTCGGTGCTTTGTAGGAAAACAGTAACAAGGAGACTGTAGCTGACAGTCGGTGCTTTATAGGAAAACAGTAACAAGGAGACTGTAGCTGACAGTCGGTGCTTTATAG
>NW_004949101.1:16599726-16614227 GCF_000317375.1 Microtus ochrogaster | reverse complement strand
AGAACACATCAGCCTGTGGTGTATGCAGTAAGTACCCCATGACTCTGATTTGTATGAAGTCCCAAAAGGGCACAGAACAAGATAAAGTTGATTATGGAAGACAGGCTTCATTCAGTTCTGTGAGAATAGGGTCTATGTCTTTTCAATGCTCGTAGTAAGTGCTCATGAAAAATCTGTTGTAGGAGGTGGGCAGGGGGTACAGTTTGGGGTTGGGAATTTGCTAAGTGTCTGTAATAGACCCTGGGTTCAATCCCAAGTACTTCAAAGAAAAGAGGAGAAGGAAAAGAGGTGGGGTGGGAGGAAAGCAGCTGTGAAAAGCCTCAGACCCAGGCAAGCTTCTAAAGGCTTCCTCCTTTCACAGCTAATAGAGAGTCAAGTGCCCTCATGCTCCCCCCTGCCCCCGAAACCTGCATTTTCAGATAATAAACTCAAAATAGAGAAGACAGAGCTGTCTCATTGCATCCTATCAAGGTCTATTGTTCTCCCAGATGCCCCATATCCAGGAAAGTCCTTGGGACCTTTACACACCTACTCTAGCCAGAAATACTAGAAAATATAATGGAGCTAGGCACATGGTACACAGCTTTAGTCCCAGCACTCAGTAGACAAAGGCCAGCCTGATCTATACAGTGAGTTCCAGGACAGCCAGAGCTACATGGTGAGACCCTATCTGGAGAAAACAAAACAAAACAATCCCCCTCCCAAAAAAACCCCAAAAAGCAAATAGAATGTCTCTGACTCTAATTGGGTGAGGTCATTAACACTTGCCACTACCTCAACTATCCCTTCTCCCACTTCATCCTCACCCTTGTGCTGTCTCACTGTAAATGGAAGTTTCTGTCCTACCTGGTCACACAGCCAGTCAGTCCCAAAGAAACACACAAAGGATTATATTAACTATAAACTGCTTGGCCTATTAGCTCAGGTTTATTATTAACTAGCTCTTACAACTTAAATTAATCCATAATTCCTGTCTATGTTTAGACACGTGGCTTGGTGCCTTTTCTCAGTGCAGCATTCTCATCTTGCTTCCTCTGCTTATGGATGATGACTGCATCTGGCCTTTCCTTTTTCCAGAATTTTCTTTGTCTGGCTGCCCTACCTATACTTCCTACCTGGCTACTAGCCAATCAGCACTTTATTAACCCAATACAAGTGACAAATCTTTACAGTGTATGAGAGTATTATCCTACAGAATATCCCTTTTTTTTTCTTTTAAAAACAAGAACTCAGAATCTAATCTCCTTTGTTTAGCTTTTTTCCTGATCATTATCTATAACAACTTGCAACCAACACTCCAAACAAAGATAAACATCCATAATCTATTTTTTGGGGAATGTGGGCTTAATTTTCTAGTTTACTTCCTGCTGATTGGGAACACTGATAATCCTGTGGGGAACCAAAGAAAATTTAGTCCTGACTGAAGTATTCTGTGAGACTGGATCATCCCAACCAGCAGTCTTGAGGCTGTTCTGGATGTAGAACTCAGAGGAAGCTGCAACAGAGGTGCTGTGAAATGTTGGACCCATATGGGCCATCCATTCTCATTTGAGATTTTCAGGGGGTCTTCTTTGATCAAACCTTATTTTTCTTAATCCAGAATGAATCTACAGCCTCTCATTTCCTGTGGAAACAAAAGCAAAACCTCTTCTCCAAAGTAACATATCTTTTGACTTAAATTTTGAAGTCAATGCATTTTCAAAATATACAGGTTGGATTACTTCAGCAGTATTTATAATCAAATGTCTTTTAGCAGCTGTTGCTCCTTCCTCAGCAGCCAAGCAATTCAAAGACAACACAATAATATACAGTTTCCAGATTCTCTGTGTATTTTCCATCTTTTTTACTCCATTTCTTTTATTTTTAGGGTTTTTTAAAGATTTATTTATTTATTATATATACAATATTCTGCCTGCATATATCCCTGTGGGCCAGAAGAGGGCACCAGATCTCATTACGGATGGTTGTGAACCACCATGTGGTTGCTCGGAATTGAACTCAGGACCTCTGGAAGAGCAGCCAGTGCTCTTATCCTCTGAGCCATCTCTCCAGCTCCTAACTTTTAGGGGTTTTTTTTTGTTTTTGTTTTTGTTTTTTTTGTTTTTTTTTTTTGGTTTTTCGAGACAGGGTTTCTCTGTGGTTTTGGAGCCTGTCCTGGAACTAGCTCTGTAGACCAGGCTGGTCTCGAACTCACAGAGATCCGCCTGCCTCTGCCTCCCAAGTGCTGGGATTAAAGGCGTGTGCCACCACCGCCCGGCTAACTTTTAGTTTTTTAAGACAAGGTTTCTCTGTGTTGTTTGACTGTCCTGGAACTCACTCTGTAGACCAGACTTGCCTCAAACTCACAGAGATCTACCTGCCTCTGCCTCCCAAGGGCTGGGATTAAAGGTGTACACCGCCACACACTATTGTAGGCAGACTACTTGTTCGTTCCCAGCTGCTCAGCCCCGAAATATCTTACATCTTAATTTAACTCATTTCTATTAATCTGTGTATCACTATGTGGCTATGGCTTACCAGCCAGGTTCTGGCTTATCAGCTACAAGGCATCTCCTGACTCTGCCTTCTTTCTCCCAGCATTCAGTTTAGCTTTCTCTATCTAGCTCTATTCTGCTAAGTCACTGGCCAGACACATAGACAGAAGGACTTCCCACACCAACACTTAACTATCTATTTCTTTTTTTAAAGGACGTTCTCTATTCTATTTCTTTTCTCTCCCAAGCCTACATATATTTTTAAACATACTGTAAACCATTTAGAAGTTTTTTTTGTTTTTTTTTGTTTTTTTTTTTGTTTGTTTGTTTTTTTCAAGACAGGGTTTCTCTGTGGCTTTGGAGCCTGTCCTGGAACTAGCTCTGTAGACCAGGCTGGTCTCGAACTCATTTAGAAGTTTTTTGTTGTTTGTTTCTCCATCTGAATCTATCTTTACTGTATATCTCTATTTTTTTCTGACCACATGAGTCTCTAATCAGCTAAGCAGCATGGCGAAGATTAAAGATGCAGTTTTAGCCACTGGCTTCACCCCAATCCTTGGCTTCCTGAGAGTCTAGCTTCATGGCAGAGGTACAGGCGGGAGCCACCCATGTTTATTGCCACAGCTCTGTGGAGTTTCCAGGTCCATGCCACCACCAAGAAGTGTGCTGCTGGCTGTTCATAAACACTATTTAAGTGTTTGGGCCTCTTCAAAGAGCTGTGAGGTTTTTGCTGCTAATGCTGAATCAGGAAATCTCTCTTAAAGGAGCTGCACTTCTGCTTGCGGCCAGCAAACAGAGCCTACTGGAGTAAAGACAGTTACCAAAAAGATTCACTTGACTCTGTTCTTATCTATCTAGAATACTTTTTTAAAGCTTTCTCAGGCTTTATGTGAAAATTCTTGCCAAATGTTTCACCACCATTTGTAAATGGAAGTTTCTGTTCCATATGGTCCCACAGCCATTCAGTCCCAAAAAACACACATCAGTTTAATCACCAATACTTTAAAAAGAAAAAAATAGGGCTATCAAATAAAATCAAATCATTCCATTATAAAATAAAAGGTGAGCCAGGCAGTGGTGGTGCACACCTTTAATCCCAGCGCTTGTGAGGCAGAGGCAGGTGGATCTCTGTGAGTTCAAGGCCAGCCTGGTCTACAGAGTCCATGACAGCCAGGACTGTTACATAGATCTCTCTGGAAATAAATAGATAAATAAATAAACGAACGAATGAATGCAAAGGTGAGGGGACTGGATACTCTCAGATGGTTCAGTGCAGAGCCCCAGCACACACAAGGATAACTGACACACATACCTGGTGCCAGTGCTGGGGAGGAGAGCCAGGAATTGAGGGGCATTTAAGGATGACGTGGAAATCTAGTGCAGTAGAAGCACCCTTAAATATATGAAGGCAATCATAATGAGGTCTCCTAACAATGGGGGATATGGATCCAACTGGCCATCTCTTTTCACCAATCAAGGCTTTCAATAGTGAGACTATTCTATTGAGTTGTTGGGCCAAGGAGATCCCATGGAAATCCCCAAACAACCCAAGCTGTTGCTAAGAGAATAGGCTGCTCTCCACAAACTGACAAAGCCCCATTGCTGAGGATAACATCATATAATTCATTGACTATGGAGAAGTTGAGCTGATGCCTATATGGAACTGTCACCCCTACATTCTACTGTCTTTGATGCAAGAAGGTACTTCATAGGCTACCAAAAGAAAAACGTATACAACAACCTAGTCACAAAGCCTTTGACCTACAATCTGTCCTGCCTTCAAGGTATGCTAAGACAGCAGGGGCACTGAACTTTCAGGGGAGCCAACCAATGCCTGATAAGGCCCACTCTGTGAGATGGAGCCCGTATCTGAAATTAGCTTATGTGAGTGACCAAGAACCAGAGACTAGTTACCCCAGAGACCTAGGGTAAAACCAATCACTACTTTTCAAAAAAAAATCAATAAAATGACTCCTAATGTTATCCTGCTATACTAGTAGATCAGTGCCTTATCCAGTCGACATCAGAAAGGCTTCCTCTGGCAGCAGGTGGGAAAAAATACAGAAACTGACAGCAGACATTATGTAGAGAGAGAGTCTAATTTAGGTCTCCATCAAATCCCTCCAGTCAGAGCTCAGGTAAGCCTGCAGAAGAGGAGGTGGAAAGATACTAAGAGCCAGAGAGGATGGAGGACACCAGGAGAACAAGGCCCTCTGAATCAGCTGAACAAGGCTCATCTGAGCTCACAGAGACTGAAGCAGCACGCACAGGACCTGCTGGTCTGCACCAGGCCCTTTCTGTATGTCTATGGCTTTCATTTAGTATTCTTTTTATGGGACTCCTGCGTATGTGAATGAGTGGGTCTCTAATTCTTGTCCCTTCTTTTGGGCCCTTTTCCTTCTCTTGGTTTGTCCTGTCCAGCCTTGATGTGATGGGTTTTGGCTTATCTTATATTTTATTGTGTCATGTTTTGTTGTTAGCCCTTAGAAACCTGTTCTTTTTAGTCAGAGACACAAAGGGAGTGGATCCAGATGGGAGAGGAGATAGGGAGGAACTGGGAGGAGTAGAAACTGTAGAGGGGAAACTGTAATCAAAATATATTGTATGAGAAAAGAATATTTTCAATAAAAGGGAAAACTGAAAAAGAAAAGAAGAATACGAGCTGAGCATGAGCCTGTGAGCCAGCAGCATCCTTCTGGGTTTCTGTCTGGGAGATGAAATAAACCCTTTCCTCCTAAAGCTGCTTTTGATTATAGTGGGTTTAAAAAATATTATTGTTATTGTTTTAAAAAAAAATGTGTCTGTGTGTGAGTAAAGGTAACTCCAGAGACCAGAGAAATCAGATCCTTTGGAGTTCCAGGTGGCGGTGAGCCACCTTATGTGAGTGCTGGGACTTGACCTCAGGCCCTCTGGAAGAGCAGTATGTGCTATTAAACCCTGAGCCATCTCTCTAGCTCCCCTAGAATGTTTTATCAAAGCAACAGAAAGGAAACCAGGACACACACACACAAATGTGAGTGTATCTTGGTGGTAGAGTTCATGGTTCCCATGTACAAAAGTTCATTCCCAACACTTAAGGAAGGAAGGAAGGAAGGAAGGAAGGAAGGAAGGAAGGAAGGAAGGAAGGAAAGAAAGAAAGAAAGAAAGAAAGAAAGAAAGAAAGAAAGAAAGAAAGAAAGAAAGAAAGAAAGAAGAAAGAAAAGCCCATTATAGTAGCACAGGCACTTGGGAGACAGAGTCAAAAAGGTCTTTGCAAATTTTAGGCCAGCCGAGGCTGCACTGCCAGACTCTGTTTCGACTACCACATCCAAAATAATTAACTTGTTAAGACAAAGTGCAGAAATAAAAAACAATAATAAAAACCTGTTACACAGCCAATTTCGTTAGGCTAAAAATATGGCCACAAAGAGGGTTGGGGATTTATCTCAGTGGCAGATTACTTGCTTAGCAATCACAAGGCCCTGAGTCCTACCCTCAGCTCCAGCAAAATTAAAAACTAAAAATATGGCCACAGCAAAAGCATCAAGAACGAGTGTTGAATCCAGGATTAAATTTCATGCCATTCAAATCTGGACATGGCCATATGACTGACTACTTTGGCCAATGGGACATTTACATTGCTTGAAGGGGTTAAAAAGGGTGACTTGGTTGGTTTGCTTGCCTAGCATGCTCAGAACCTTAGCCCTGCAGTAAGTCAGAGATGTGGAGGTAGAAGCAGGAAGATCAGGACATCCTCAGCAACCGATCGAGTTGGAGGATTGAGGCCAGACTGGGATACTTAAGTGAGACCCTCTCTGATATGGGATTCCCCTCTGTATGCTGTGACTATGTTTTATTACCATTGGTTAATAAAGAAGCTGTTTTGGCCGATAGCTTAGCAGAGTAAAGCCAGGTGGGAAATCTGAACAGAGATTATATAGAGAGAGTAGGCAGAGTCACAGAGATGCCATGTAGCTGCCAAAGAAGACAGATGCCCTGGAACCTTATGGGTAGACCACAGTCTCATGGTGATACACAGATTAATAGAAATGGATTAATTTAAAATATAAGAGTTAGTTAATAAAAAGCCTAATAAGCCAAGCAGTGTTGCAATCAGTATAGTTTCTGTGTGATTATTCTGGTATGGGCAGTTGGGAAACAAACGAACAATCTCCATTTATACCTCTCTCAAAAAAAAAAAAAAAGCGCTAGAGGCAAACAGCTGCTTCTGAACGTTGGGGTTTGTCCTTGCTGCTCCTGGAACCTGAGACCACCACGAGCTCAAGCCTGAGCTCAGCTGTTGGTGGAGGGCAGAGCCAGAGACCATTGCAAGCCTTCCAGCCCCGCTGTCTGAATTGAGGTTCCCCCTGGGCCTGTGAATGAGACTGCCCCAGGCAGCCACTTTGGACTTCCCCAGACAAGAACAACCACCTAGCCAAGCAGTTCAGTTCTGCCCAATAATGTCAAGAGAAAGAGGCGGGAGGTCATTATTTCAAGCTACACAGGTTTTGGCTGATTTGTTACATGCCAACAGTGAGAAAATAATCCTCGCAGAGATAGATTTAGCCATTTCATTGTGAGAAATTTATCTTACACTTATTTGCATAAAATGCAAAGATACACATACTTGTTCTTGTTTCAGGGAAATTCTTTTAATTCCAAACAAGAGGACTCATTTCCTTTTCCTACCTAGCAAACTACCATGCAGTGTCTTGTGGGACATCCAGTCGGTGGAATTCGCTTAGTGTGCACCAGACTCTAAGGCAGCGGTTCTCAACCTTCCTAATGCTGTGACCCTTTAATACAGTTCCTCATGTTGTAATGACCCCAGCCATAGAATTATTTTATTACTTCATAACTATAATTTTGCTACTGTTCTGAATTGGATGCAAATATCTATGCTTTCCAGTGGTTTTAGGCAACCTCTGTGGAAGGGTTGTTCAACCAGCAAGGGGTCGTGACCCACAGGTTGAGAACCAGTGTTCTTGTAGAAAGCTGGGAAAACAGACTTCTGCCCTTTCTAAAGAGGGATACGCTTCCTAGCCACGCTGCAGTAGGTTGGATGATAATGTCCCCCATAGACTCACATATTTGAATACTAGGTCCCCAGATATTGGAACTTTTAGTGAAGAATTAGGAGGTTTGTCACTGGGTGGAAGGCTTTAAACTTTCAAAAGTCCACACCACTCCCAATTAGTTCTCTGCCTCTTGCCTGTGGATCAAGATGTGAGCTCTCAGCTCCTGCTCCAGCACCGTGCCTGCCTGCTGCCATGCTCCTCATCATGACCGTCATGGATTTTAACCCTCTGAAATTGTAAACCCCAGTTAAACGCTTTCTTTTATAAGTAGCCTTGGCCATGCCATCTTACCATTGACTAGATAGAGAGGAAGCCTAAGGAGAGGGGTGGAAGCAACAGGTAGTGTCAGACACTAGAGGCATAGTCCGCAGCTCACAGCAGCTGATGTACAGGAAGTAAAAGTGATCCAAATGTGTGTGGTTAAAAGACCAGTGAGGCTGGGCAGTGGTGACACACGCCATTTGGAGACAGAGGTAGGCAGATCTCTGAGTTTGAGCCCTGCCTGCTCTACAGAATGAGTTTCAGGACAGCCAAAGCTACACAGAAAAAGCCTGTCTCAAAACACCAAAAAGAAAAAAAAAAAAAAAAAGACTGGTGAAAGTTTGTCATCACGGTGGCACACTCTGGCTGGCTGTCATCACGGTGGCACACTCTGGCTGGCTGTCATCATGGTGGCACACTTTGGCTGTCTGGAGTTCAGTGTAACAATTTTCTTTACAGCTGAGTAATATTTCTTTGCACGCATGGTTTCATTATTCACTAGTCAGTTGGTGAATATCTAGGTTGATGATATTTCCTAGCTATTGTGAGCAGAGTGGCAAGGAGCACAGATGTGCAAATATCTCCACAGCAAGTACAGAATTTTGGGGGTATCTGCCCAGGAATGGTACCTCAGGGTCACACGGCAGATCTGGCTCTAGTTTTTTGAGAATCTCCACACTGGCAACACTCGTTCCTAATCCCACCAGCAGTGTATAAGACTCCCCTGCCCCCATATCCACATTTGTTATCTGTATTTCTGATGATTGCCATTCTGACAGGGGGAGATGGACTCTTGCCTGGATTAAATGCATTAGTGATTATCTCCAAGTCACCAATAATGCATCAGTGTCACATTAAGGAAAGAAATAAAAGCATTTCCCACGAGCACCATTAAACCAAAACAAAACCCAATACAAATGCTCTAGAAACCCTAGTTAGGACAAACAAAGCTGGCTGTCACATTATTCTCTTAGACACAGGTAAACGAACACAGCAGGACAGCAGTTTTAAGTCCTAAGTGACCTCAAAGTGTATAACTCTGGCTGGGAGGTCCAGCAAAAGTTCCAGTCTCTTAGAATAGAAGATATTTTTACCATAATGTATTGCCGCAGAATCTTTCTTTGCATTTATTTATTTCTTGAAGGGATTGCATGAGTACTACATTATGTATGTGGACGACTTGCGGCAGTTAATTCTCTCCTTTTACTACGTGATTCAGGGGTTAGAACTCAAGTCACCAGGCTTGGGACCAGGAGTCTTCCATTACCCTCTAAGCTGCCTCGACAGCTCTTCAGGTGTGATCTTAATGTAGTCTTAATCAGTGTTTCCCTGGTGGCTACGGGTGTCCAAAGCTTTTGTTCAAGTGCTGACTAGGTATTTGTATCTCTTATTTTTGAGAACATTCCGTTCAGTTCCACTGTCCATTTTTCAATTGGGTAGGTTTTTCCCCTTTGGTATTTAGTTTTTTTGAGTTCTTTGTGTATTCTAGACACTAACACTCTGTTTTAAGATTCCCCCTCCAGTCCCTGTTCTGGGGCCTGCCTCTTCACTCAGTTGACCATTTTCTTTAGTCCATGAGATCCCCTTTATCAACTATTTCTCTTACCTCCTGAATGACTAGAATTTATTTACAAAGTCCTTACCTTTGCCTAGAATTCAAAGTATATTTCCTACCTTTAACCTCAGCAGTTTAGGGTACCAGGTCATAGGTTGAGGCATTCATTTAGAGTTGAGTTTTGGGCAACGTTGGAGGTAAGGTTCTAGTTTCATTTTTTTCTGCACGTTGAAATCCCAGCACCATTTGTGAAGATGCTGTCTTTTCTCTGATGTGTATTTTGATATCTTTGTCAAAGTAGCTGTAGGTGTGCGGAGCTGTGTCTGGGTCCTCTATCCTGTCCCACGGATCTAGCATCTGTGTTTGTGCATGCTGTTTGTATTACTGTGGCTCTTTAGTATATGAGATCAGGTATGGTTACTTATAGCAGTGTTCTGTATCGTGCAGGATTGCCTGGGCTATCCTGTCTTGTGTGCCTCCATACAAAATTTAAGATTTTTTTTTTCCTGGGTCTGTTAAGAAAAGTCTGATATTTTGGCTGGTACTGTATTGAATCTGGAGATTACTTTTGGTAGAATGGCCATTTTTTACTATATTAATCCTGCCAATTCATGAGCATGGGAAATCTTTCCACCTTCTGGTGTCGTCCTCATTTTCTTTCTTCAGTATCTTAGAGTTTTCGTTGCAGAGGCCTTTCATCTCCTCTGTGAGGTTTATTCCCAGGTGTTGTGTGTGTGTGTGTGTTTGTCACTGTTGTGAGTGGGATTGTTTCCTCCAATCTTCTTCAGTATATTTGGCATTGGATGGAAGAAGGCTACTAATTTTTATGTTAGTTTAGTATCCTGACAGTGTGTGGGTGGAATATGACCAAAATAATTATATGTCGTTATCAAAAAATTAATAAAATACTACTTTAAAAAGATAAATTGTATCCTGCCACTTTGCTGAAAATATTTATCAGCTTTCAAGGTTTTTGGTGGGCTCTTTGGGATCTCATATGGGTAGAATTGTAGCATCTGCAAACAAGGACCCTCTGACAGTTTTCCCTGCATGTGGCTCTTATATTTTTTTTTTTTTTTTTTTTGGGGGGGGGGCTGGGCGCTTTGGGGGGGGGGGGGGGGGGGGAGTTGGGTGTTTTTTTTTTTTTTTTTTTTTTGGTTTTTTGAGACAGGGTTTCTCTGTAGCTTTGGTGCCTATCTCGGAACTAGCTCTTGTAGACCAGGCTGGCCTCGAACTCCCAGAGATCCGCCTGCCTCTGCCTCCCGAGTACTGGGATTAAAGGTGTGCGCCACCACCACCCGGCTTTATTTTTTTTCTCTTGCCATATTGCTCTAGCTAAGAGTTCAAGCACTACACTGAGTAAGAGTAGAGAGAGTGGACATCCTTGCCTTGTATCTGATCTTAGTGGGAACACTTTAAGATTTTCTCCACTTAGCAGGATGTTGACTATAGGTTTGAAGTATGTGGTCTTTATTATGTCGAAGTATGTTCCCGACATCTCTAGCCTCTTCATGATTTTATCATGAGGGAATGTTGGATATTTTCAAACACCATTTTAAATATGAGATGATCATGTGATTTTTGAGACTCGTGGTGTGGTGGGTAACATTTATTAGAATCATTCTTGCATCTAGAATGAAGCCAACTTGGTAATGAAGAATGATCTTGGTTTTTACTTGCCAGTGTTTTACTGAGAAATCAACATTTAATTTTCTTTCTTTTTCTGTATCTTTATCTAGCTTAGGTAATACTGGCTTCAAGAAAAGAGTTTTGAAGCCCTCCTTTTTATATTTTAGAAAATCATTTAAGAAGCGTCGATGTTGGTGCTTTGAAGTTCTGGTAGAATTCTGCAGTGACTCCATCTGGTCCTGTGTCCATTTTAGTTGGAAAGCTTTTTATCCCTGCTTTGATCTCATGTCTGTTTATGGGTCTGTTTAGATAATTTCATCTTGGTATAATTGCAGTATGCTGTATGCTTCTTAGGAATTTGTCTGTTTCTGTTAGATTTTTCAATTAAATATGTCCATATAATCTTCTGAATTTCATTGGTATCTGTTGCAATATTTCTCTTCTCACTTCTAATTGCATTAACTTAGGTCTCTGGCTAAGAGCTTGTCAATCTTATTAATCTTTTCAAAGAACGGGCTCTTCCTTTCATCAATTCTCTTTGTCATTGCTGTTTCTATTTAATTAATGACAGTCCTGATTTTAATTGTCTTTTCTCATCTATTTTTTTAATATTTATTTATTCACTTATTATGTATACAATATTCTGTCTACATGTATGCCTGCAGGCCAGAAGAGGGCACCAGACCTCATTACAGATGGTTGTGAGCCACCATGTGGTTGCCAGGAATTGAACTCAGGACCTTTGGAAGAGTAGGCAATGCTCTTAACCACTAAGCCATCTCTCCAGCCACAATCTTTTCTCATCTATTGTTTTGGAGTTTGGTTTTGGCTTGTTCATGTTTCTCCAAGGCCTTCAGGTGCATCATTAAGTTTATTGATTTTTTTCTGTATATTTTGAGACTTGCTTTATGCCCTAATAGGTGATCAGTTTTAGAGAAAATTCCACAGGTTTACAAAGAGAATTTGCATTAGTTAGTACTTGAGTGGAATCTTCTGTAGATGTCTATTAGGTCCATCGGATTTATGACATTTAACTAACAATTCTCTTTGATTTTTGTTTGGATGTCCTATTGGTGAGTGTGGGGTGTTGAAGTCACCCACTATCACTGTACTGGGTTTAATCTGTGGCTTTAGATCAGTAGTACTTGTATGAATTTAAGTATGCCTGTGTTTGGGACTTAAATGTTTAATATCTTGTTGGTGGATTTTTCCTTTAGTGGATGTATTAATTAAGGTTCTTATTGCTGCGAAGAAACACCATGACCTTGGCAACCCTTATAAGGAAATAAATCATTTAATTGGGGTAGCTTGCTTACAGTTTCAGAGGTTTGGTCCACTACCATCATGGCAGGGGGTATGGCAGCATGCTCAGTGGTGGCACATCCATGCAATCCCAACACCTGGGACATGAAGGCAAGAGGACCTGGAGTTTAAGATTATCCTCAGCTACATACTGTTGCATGGGAGAGTGTCTGGGGCCAGCAAGATAGCTCAGCAGGCTAAGGTATCTGTTGCTGAGTCTGCGGAGCTGAGATCACACAATTAAAGGAGAGAAGCTAGTCCTACAAGTCGTCCTTTGTCTTCTGCATACATGCTGTGGCATAGGGGCACATGCTGTGGCATGGGGAGCATGCATGTACTCGCCTGGGTGCATGTGTGCATGCATGCACACACATAAATAAAGATAAAGATAAATGTAAAAAATGTTTTCAAATCTAGAAATACTTAGCCTAAAGCTGGCTTAGGAATAGTGTGGTGATTTGAGTACAAATTATAGACCCATAGGGAGTGGTGCTATTATAAGGTGTGGCCTTGCTGGGGTGGATGTGGCCTTGTTGGAATAAGTGTGTCACTGTGTGGGCAGGCTTTGCGGTTTCATACGCTCAAAGTCGGCCTAGTACACAGACTTCTGCTACCTGCGGATCAAGATGTAGAACTCTCAACTCCTTGTCCAGCACCATGTCTGCCTACTTCCCGCCATGCTGATGATGGACTAAGCCTCTGAATTATAAGTCAGCTCCAATTAAATGGTTTTTTTTTATCAGAGCTTTTGTGGCCATGGTGTCGCTTTACAGCAACATTACATTACAGAAGTTAATGCCAGGGACTCGGGCACTACTGTGATAAGCCTGACCATACTTTTGGTTGGAGGAATGTGGATTTGGGGACTTTGGATTAGGAAAGCAGTAGAATGGTTTAAAGTGGGCTTGATGGGCCATACTACTAGAAACATGGAACCAAACCAAGAGAAAGAAGTGTGTTGCAATCAACAAAGCTGAAAGGAGTTGGAGATCTGAAGAGCACTTGGACATCAGACATGGAGATGCAGAGTTCGGAGTTTGCCCGGCTGGTTTTCAGTCTTTTCTCTCTTTGCTCCGTTTCCACCCTTTTAGCATGGTAATGTATGTTCTGTGCCATTGTACGTTGGAAGTATGTGATCTGCTTTTTCATTTCAATTTTATGGGGAATTACAATTAAGAGACTGCAGAGAACATGAGCAGACCGGGTAGGCAGCTGTAAGATCCTAGCTCAGGTTTTAATGGCTGCAGTGTGTAACCGTGGCAAAAGGGATGCTTGGCCACACTTATCATCTCTAAGATGCAAGCCACACTTAGTTTCTAGGATTAGCTGAGAAAGGGCAGAGGTACTTCAGACCTCAACAGCTCCTAAACAGTGGTGGTTTGCGCTCTAGGACAGGACAGTGACAAAGAGAAAAGGGCAGTAGAGAAGACAGTAGAGACTTTGTGAATATGTGAGTGTACTGTTCCCCAATTTATTTTTATAGTGTTTTTTCTGTTATTTCTAGAAATATCAATGTTTTAAACCTCTTCTTATAAATTCAATAATTAGTAAAATTCTATTGTAGAAGTTAACTCTAAGTGGCTGAAAATACTGTTCATTACATACTTATCAAATGATTGAAGAATATATATTTAAATTTAGTGACTTCATTAGTCAATGCCTTGTTTTTTTTTGTTTGTTTGTTTGGTTGGTTGGTTGGTTGGTTTTTCGAGACAGAGTTTCTCTGTGGCTTTGGAGCCTGTTCTGGAACTAGCTCTGTAGACCAGGCTGGTCTTGAACTCACAGAGATCCTCCTGCCTCTGCCTCCCGAGTGCTGGGATTAAAGGCGTGCGCCACCACCGCCCGGCTAGTCAATGCCTTGTTAATTCTGCTGTAAAGAAAAAAAATAAAGAGTTGCTATGGTCATGGAGTCTCTTCACTGCAATAAAAACTCTAACAAAGACAATAACCAAACCGGGGAAATCTTTGTGAACCTCATGGGCAAGTTAAACAAACATAGCAAGATTAGCCCTAGATTGGATGTGCAGCTGAAAGACCTAGGAAAATGGCAGAATGAATGATCTGCTCCCACCATGTTTGGTTTCATTGTACTGACATCCTCAGCTGGTTTGATGAACCATGAAGAAGCAAGATAAAAACACGAGCAGGAAAACTCCTGGAGTTCCTTTTCTGGGGATGCAAAATACATGGATAAATAAAATGCCTCGGAGGAGGGAGGGAAGG
>NW_004949101.1:16593034-16599626 GCF_000317375.1 Microtus ochrogaster | reverse complement strand
CAAACTCCAGACCGAAGACACCAAAGCAAAATAAGTGTGATCTGGGGGTCTGGAGTCCTGGGCAAAGACCATACCGCCGGCAGAGTGGGACGCAGAATAGCCAGCCACACTGGTGGCGTTACTGACTGCCAAGTATCTTGATTCATCCTGCCTCTGTTCTTCATACCCTCTGTGCACAGCTGCCTCTACCTGAGGTAGCTCCTGCTCCTCCATGGGGATCATTCTCAGTCATCCTTCAGGGTTCCAAAGCCGCCTCCTCCTCCTCCTCCTCCTCCTCCTCCAGGCTTCTGTCGCCTGTGTGGGAGCCCTGATAGGGAAGGGCTGGGAGTGGGAGGCTCCAGTGAAGGTTCTGGAAGTGAGGTCAATCTCTGTGAGTTGGCTGCCATCTGGGACAGAGAAGAGGGAGTGCAGCTGGAAAGTGGAACCCGGCTTTTCTGTTTATGAAGAAGGAGGTACCAGCTAACAACGGAGCCTCCATGGTTAGCCTAGGCTCCTGATCCACAGGCTCCTAGGTGACTGGCAGCAGCTGGGTCTCAAGCACTCCCAATTCCAGCGTGGAAAGTGATCCTGCTGGAGACCTGAGACCACAGGCCACAGAGAGGAAGTCCATCTGGGCGGCCCAGCAGGCAGAGGAATTCCTGGAAGGAAGCTCACATCTCAGGAATCTGGTAAAGGGGACATTGTTGAATCTCTGTCCCAGGAGCTGCTTGCTGCCAGGATCCAGGATCTGATAGCAGGAGGAATGGGTCACCATCTGGGCAGCCTGGCATTTGAACTGGGATACAGCCCAGTCACTAGCCCCCATCCTGTGGCTCAGGCAAGAGTGAGGCTCAGAGGGAGGCAGCCTGCAGGAGCTGCCCTACAGTTTCTCAGCTGTGGTTTTCTTTCCTATACCTTGAAATGAAAAGGCTTTACTGCCACACATGGGGGGCAGGGGTGGCAACCAGAGCACCCAAGTAAGGTTCCTAGCTGGGCACAGGACATTTTGAAGTCCAAAGGACAGGCTCCACAGGTGAAAGAAGCCAACCCTTCCCTTTCGTGTATGTGTGTGTTTGCACGTGCGTGCATGTGTGTGTGTGTGTGTGTGTGTGTATACATGTGCGCTCACTCTCCAGTCTTTGGAACAAAGCTAGCAAGCCAGGCTTGAGTAGAAGGTTAGAGCACAGCTATAAAGTTCTCTCTGATGACCCTTAGCATCCATGGGCTTAGATCGGAGAACCACATGTCTTAAATATTAACTACCTCTTGTCCTAAAGCTGCCTGTTGCTCTGTCATGTCATGGGTTCCAGGAGCAGGGAGCTTTGCTCTGCCTTCCAAATTCAAAGATTCTTCTTAAAGAATGAATGGTGGTCCCTGGGGCTGGAAGCTTTCTGAGCAGATGCAGCACCCACAGTAAAGAACAAGGGCCTGGTTTCTCCTAAATGCCCGGAGAAGGGAGGGATAATGGTAAGGAAGTCGTAATTAGGACTGGCCCAGGTGGAGCAAATGTTGGGAGCTCAAAGGGTCTGTGCTTGAAGGGCATGAGAAGTGTTAGGGGCTGGACCTGGGAAGGACAGTTAGGGACATTAGCCAAGGGCGGGGCATGCTTTGAATCCTGGGATCTCCTTTGGATAGGACAGAGTCATAGTGAGTGCTAGGTTGATAGTGTGATGGGCAGGATTCCCATGGATACACATGAGAGGGTCGGACTGGAAGAGAGGGAGGGTCTCCCAGAGAAGGGCCCGAGGGAAACCTATGGGAAGGCTTGACAAGGAGAGGACACGCTCAGAGACCCACCAGAGAAGCTAGGAACATCTGAGGTCAGTGGGTGGGTCCACAATGGCACTAGAGAAGAGCAGGGGGAGAAAGAAGAGACCATTTAGGTGAAGGGTGGACACTCAACAGGTCCCTTGTCCCTGCCCACAGGACCAACTTTCTATGGTGACTGAATCAAACTTCTAATGTGGAGCATTTGCTGTCCCCTGGGTAGATGAGGGTGGGCCTGTGATTGATGAGGACTGAATCAGGACCCAAAGCAGAGGTGGCGATGTAAGAAGGAGGTGCCCTCATCACTTCAGAGGGTGGGTGAAAGAGGGGTGGGGGGACCGACTGCAGTTGTGGTCCTAAGTGACAGTGTAGCTGGGGAAAACGTATGGTGAGATGAAAAAAAAAAAGAATCTTGTCACACATACCCTAACAAATACACACAGACACAAGATGCATCAATGTGTCTGACAATCAGGGAAAACTGCTGACTGGACAGACACCTTGCTGTCACACATACACACACTACACACACACATACACACACTACACACACATATACACACACTACATACACCCTACACACACATACACACACTACACACACCCTACACACACATACACACACTACACACACCCTACACACCATATACACCACACACACCACACCACGCGCGCACACACACACCACACATACACACACCTCTGGCCCTGACCTCAGATAAAGACCCTCTGGGACAGTGGACATGACAGTAAGGGCAGCAAGCTCTAAGGAAGATAGCATTTTCTCTGGGCAGTGAAGGAGGCAAGGCAGACCAGGAGGGAAAATGACCTTGCAAAGGATGGGATAGCAGACCAAAGCATTTCTCGCCTTGTCTTCTGGTTCTAGGAGAGTAGTTACAAGGAGATAAGTTCTGGAAGCAACTGGAGCCTTTGTAGGGTACCTAGAGCAGTGGCCCTGACAGACCCTGGGAGCACAGGACCTGGCAAGTCAGCTCAGAACAGAGCAAGCACCTGACAGCCACCCTCGGCTTCTCCTACTGTCTCCTGTCAGGGGAAGCCCGGTCCTGGTATCACCGGGAGGTCCTGGGTTGATACAAGAAGATTATGAGCCACATTTGAAAGGTTGAGGATTTCTCACCACAGAGGCAGAATAGGTGGTCTCTGGCCAAATCTGAGGTCCCAGTCTGAGGACCTAGGTTCTGCCTTCACCCTCAATTCCACATGACTTTTGGGGACACCCGCTAGGAAAAGTGTTGAGGAAAGAGTGGCGACTTTAAAGATCTGGAATAGGGCCACCCTCTGTGGGGTCTAGACTTTGGGCAGCAGATGCCAATGCCCAACCCCAGGGTGGACAGCTGGTGAAGTGAGAGCAGCAGAAGGCCTAGGAGGGTCTGGAATTCTCTTCCCACCCTGCTCCTCCCACTCTGCCTTCTCCCATTCCACCCCCTGGGCTGCCCTCCGAGCAGGGGAGGTGCCGCTGGCCCGTGGTGCTGCGAGAAGCTGGGAGGGGCCGGGGATGCGGGCCGGGGCTGGGCCCCTCGGCTGAGCTCTGAGCAGGCAGGCCCCGCCCTGGCTCACACATCTGGGCGGTGAGTGCGGCCATCCGGCCTGGGGGAGGGTGCAGGGACGGGCCTGGCGCACGTCGAGGGCCACAGCAGACTGCCGCGGGCTCTGAGCTAGTATCCAGGCAGCCAGACTTAGTGGAGCTGTCCGCAAGGTGGAGGTGAGCCGGGGAAGGGCCTCTGGGCTTCCCAGGGAGGTGCAGAGGCTGCTGTCTGGGGCTTAAGCCCACGAAGTCACGGGCTAGGTGAAAGCAAAGCTGCAAGCTCCTTGAGGAGGCGGGCCCACTGGCCCAGGCTTGGAGAGAGAGGCAACTGAGTTTTGGCTCCTACCTTTGGCTGTGGGACCCCACCAGAGACTTGCTTAGTTTGGAACGACCTGGTGCATGGGGAGGTGGGCTGGGGGCTGGAGGAGAGCCACTGTGAACTGGGGCCTGCTCACTTAACCAGTCGTGGGGACCTGCTGCCTGGGTTAGAGTTAAGACGCGGTGGGGGGCGGGGGGATTGAATATTTGTGTGTCAAGAAGTGCCTCACGAGGCTCCAGTCACTGAGATCCAAATTTGTGGGAGGGCATCTGGGTGACCAGGGTGTCTGTATGCTAGAGACCTTAGGCTGTTCTAAAAGAGGCACGGGTGGGGATCCTATTGGGTGGGGTCTGGGCTTCTCCGAGGTTGGAGGAGCTAACTAGCTATGGAGTAAGTCTGTCCCGTGGAGAAAGGGGAAGGCAGGAACTCAACTCAGCCTGCTGTGAGCAGATGGGGCCAGGGAAAGTGAAAAACTTCACTGGAGATGGTGGGCAGGGTACGGCTTTAGGTTTCAGTGGGACAGAGATTGTGAACTAATTATTCCCACGATGAATACCCAAAGGGGTGGCACATTTGTGGAAAGCAAAGCTGAAGCAGGGATCAGGACGTCAGTGGCCATTTCCATCACCCCTAGCCCTTACAGGAGAAAGCCGCCTCCTTATTCCACAGCCTTTTTCTGGTCCCCTCTCCTTGAAGTCATCTCCCCGGTATAGGGTGGAGCAGCCCTTTGCGTTCCATTTCTGACCAGACCATGGGCTCCCGGTTGAATGGCCCAGAAAAGTTTGGAAGAAATGTCTGTAGCCCCAGCCTGCTGACAGTCCTGTTGAAGCTCATAGCTCCCCACCTAACCACCCCACCCAAGAAGAGACCCTTGAAGAATTGTGTCCATCAGACAAAGATTTCGAGGTTATTGTGAGATCTGGGCAATTCTCTGTGTTTCCACTTGGCACACCCTGTCCCGGTCCCCTGTGACGGACAAACCCTGCCTATTAGACAGCAATCGGGACTAAAAGCCAGGGTGAACGTGAAGAGTATGAGCTATGAGGCCGGGAGCCAGGAGTTGGCCACAGGTAGGGCTAAAGGGCTGCCTACAGATAGTGTAGCGATCACGTTAGAGCCTGGATTTGGCATGCAGTTTCCATCCGGAAACTCAGACATTACCACCCGGAAACTGGAAGTCCCTAGGATGGGGATCTGCCTCCGTCTGTTTCCATCTCTGCACTCTGGTGAGCCCTAGCTGTTGGGAGCTGACTTATCCCAAACTCCTTAGTCAGCATTCTCCTCAAATGTTCTTTCGGTGCACCTGCAAAGCATGGTAGGAAGGTCTGGAAGACACATTGGCCACCTGTATGTCCCTGCACAGCTGCTAACCCCTTTACCTCCATCTCTATGAAGTCCGTGGAGACTCCGCCATCATGGTTTGTTTCAGGTCCTACCGCCTTCAGAAAGAACTCTGGATAGGTACAGTGACATTTTCAGTAAGACCCGGGGCTAAAGTCAAATCCACGTGGAGAAGCAGAGCCCTGTCCACACACACCCAGCTCCCTGCCTTTCCCAGCACCTTCCACCCCTGGACTTGGTCCTCACAAGCCCAGTGTCGCCCATAGGTACAGAGAGGTGACACACTCTTACACAGACCATAGTGGGCCAAGGGGGAGGTATAGGCATCTGCCTGTGGCATGGAACTAAGCTTTTAGAGAGACAACTCAAATCTCTTTCTCTTGGAAGTTCAAGGTTATTTTCTGCCATGCAACAGGCTTGGCCCAGAAAATCCATCCATTCATTCATCCATCCGGTCAAAGTGGTTCTAGCACGAACTCAAGCCTGTGACAGAGAAATGCTCAATATGTATTATGGTGGGCTTTGATACAGTGGCATGCCAGTAAAAACAGCCAGCTCTCTAAGAAAGAGAAAAGCCTGATTTGTAACTGTTGTCCATTTCTGCAGTGTGAATACTCCTAGGCACGGCTGCTTTCAGGCTAACATCACTATGTGCATGGACGCAGGATTAAGAGACAGCGTCCACTCTGGAGAGTTTATGGTACCCAGCTCTAGTTTACCCCTTTCTTTTCTCTGAGCTAGGCTTCTGTCCTGATTCCCAGGGTTCTTAGAGGTCCCCTCTATTTGCCTCTTTTCATCGTTACCCCCTAGTTTCAGCCAGCCCTTATCCTTTCCCAAATTCTGATACCTGCTACAGCCAACTGTGTCTCTCCAGTGTTGTGGAAGCAGGACCCTATGTGTCTAGAAATCTCCATGATGCTGGTCACACAGGGGTACCCTGGATGTACAAGAGCCTGGCTGTCTTTCCCTGATGCTGGGTATGTTCGGATGGTGGTGAGCAAGGGAGTATCCTTGTGTATGGGTGTGCCGCTGCCCGGATCTGTGTCTGCTTGTGTTCTGTTAGCAAAACTTCCTGATCAGGCTACAGACAGGGGCAGCCTCCACCTTTGTTTAAAGGGGTAGCCAGGCTCAGAGGTAAGAGCAATAACACCCCTGCTTTATAGACCATGGAGCAGCAAGAACACTTGAATATCACTTAATCTGTAAGGAGTATCTGAATTACCTTGGGAATCTCATAAAATACAAGTTCTGGCCGGGCGGTAGTGGCACACACCTTTAATCCCAGAACCTTGGGAGACAGAGGTGAGAGGATCTTTAAATCCGAGACCAACCTGATCCTGATCTGCAGAGAGAGTTCCAGGACAGCCAGGTCTACACAGGGAAACCTTGTCTCAAAAAAGACAGCCGGGCGATGGTGGCGCACACCTTTAATCCCAGCATTCGGGAGGCAGAGGCAGGCGGATCTCTGTGAGTTCGAGACCAGCCTGGTTTAAGAGAGAGTTCCAGGACAGCCAGGTCTACACAGGGAAACCTTGTCTCAAAAAAGACAGCCGGGCGATGGTGGCGCACGCCTTTAATCCCAGCATTCGGGAGGCAGAGGCAGGCGGATCTCTGTGAGTTCGAGACCAGCCTGGTCTACA
>NW_004949101.1:16586397-16592934 GCF_000317375.1 Microtus ochrogaster | reverse complement strand
AAACAAACAAAAAAAAAAGACAAAGAAAAAAGGAGAGAGAGAGAAGAAATAAGTTCTGAGCAGGTCAAGGTGGAACACTCCTTTGGGGTGTAGTGATGTTGGGACCTGAGGCAGCACATTAAGTAACAAAACTACTGATGAGTTGGGGGCATTTACTTAGAGCTTGGACCCCAGAACCTCACAGATTCAAGCTCAAATACCTCCCATGTTAGGAACAAAAATAACCTTGGTTTTTAACAGGCAATAAATATCCTTCAGTAAATAACTTGGAGCCGCAAGCTGGCTCATCGGTAAAGGCGCTTGCATGCGAACCTGATGACTTGGGTTGACTCCTAGGACCCACATAAGTGTGGAAGGGGAGAAGCGACCCCCAGAAGTTGTCCTCTGTCAGCCACACCTGCACCATTGATGCATGTGCCAATGTGTTCAACTTCTCCCCGCTTGTCAAATAATAACTAGAAATGTAGAACTTGTTTAAAAAGGAAAACACATGAGCACACAACCTTCCCTGCCTCCCTCCAGGCACTGTCTCTGCCCTGCTCAGCCAAGCTTCTTGTGCTCAGCTTTGCCTGGGTTTATCCGCCTTGGGCCAATGGGACAGGTATTTGCTGTCCTAAGGACTTCTTTACAATTCTTTTTATATTTTATTTGCATGTGCATTTTACCTGCATGCCTGTCTGCGCACCACATGTGCGTCTAGGGCCCACGAAGGTCCGAAGAGGGCTTGGATCCTCTGGAACTGAAGTTGAAAGATGGTTGTGAGCCACAGCCACTGGGTAGGTGATGGGAACAGAAACCAGGTCCTCGCAGGAATAACAGTGTTAACTATTGAGCCAGCTCTCCAGTCCCTTTCTTCAAGGACGTCTTAAAACCACCTAGCTTCACCCTCCTCTCTTGCTGGGGTTGTCATGGAACCACAGGAGGGTCCTTGGTCAGCCTGCTTCCACCTGCCAGGCCTTTAAGTGTCCTTTCTCCTCCCTCTCCCCCCACTCTACTTCTTCCTAGACTCCCGTGGACAATGAATTTCTCATGTATAGTATACTTCCTGCTAAGGGGCTTCTCCCTATCTCCAGACTACATGTCTGATCACTAGTTCTGTTTTGTTACCTGAGTGTGAAACTGCATCCACTCTCTGCCTGCCCTGCTCTCTCTCTCTCCCTTCCATCCCCCAGCTTAAGTCCGAAAAGTTTCCTCCTGAGGCCCATTAACAGGTCTGATCAGCCCTGCTGATTTACACTACTGCCACGAAATGGCCCCACTGTGTCCGAGGTGCACAGTTCACCACCACCTGTAGCCTGGAAGCCTATAGCTGCCCTGCTGACTTCCTGCTCCCGCCACCTATAGCTGCCCTGCTGATTTCCACTTCCATGTTGCTCTATAGCTGTTCACTCTCCCGTGCATAGAAGCATCAGAGTGCAGACGTGGTGATGCTCCACACACCCCCCTGCAGCTTCCAAACTTGCGAGGTTTTCCATTGCCCTTCATATAAAACCGAGTCTAAAGGAGGGTCCGGCCCAGCTCATCTCTCCCCACACCGACATCATCTTCACATCCTTAATATGCTTGGCATTCGCAAAGTTACTTTCATGATTACTGGGTCACAATCACTTGAGTCCCCAGAAAAGGTGCGGCTCACCATTTCCTCAACCACAAGTTCCCAAAATAGGTGCAGATCGCCATTTTCTAAGCCACGGCTAGTGGTCCCATTACAAGGACACCTGATTAAACAGGTAAGATGAAAACTTGGCAACGATAAGTTTGCTGAATGTTCGATGACCAAAAATTACATCAAAATCAGAATGTGAATAAATCTGTTTCTGGCAGGGCTAGCCCATGTCGTACTGTGCGGCCCACAGAGTTCTGAGCACACAACACACTCCCTTTGCACTGTGCGTGCCGGCCGACCACGAAACAGCTACAGAAGCTGACAGAAACACCTCAGTTCAGATTTGAGACTATTCTGTGTTAGGGATTGCCTGTTTTACTGTGCGTATCAAACTGTGTGACTCCTTATGGAAACATACTGGTTTAATTACAGAAAACACAGACTTATACCATCCCAGCATTCCTCAGCATATAAGCTCATTGGATTGTATTATGGTAGAAAGTTTTTTGGTGGGGTCTTTGTTGTTTTTCTTTTTAAGAATGTTTGAGTTTTAGTCAGGTATGGTAGCACACACCTTTAGTCCCAGCACTCCAGAGGCAGAGACAGGCAGATCTCTGTGTGTTCAAGGCCAAGCCTGGTCTATAGAGCTAGTTCCAAGACCGCCAGGGTGGTTACACAGAGAAGCCCTATCTCGAAAAAAACAAGCAAGCAAGCAAACAAACAAGAATGTTTGATTTTTATGAAATTTAATTTTTTTTTTTTTTGGTTTTTCTAGACAGGGTTTCTCTGTGGCTTTGGAGCCTGTCCTGGCACTAGCTCTGTAGACCAGGCTGGTCTCGAACTCACAGAGATCCGCCTGCCTCTGCCTCCCGAATGCTGGGATTAAAGGTGTGCGCCACCATCACCCGGCATGAATTTTAATTTTTTATTTACTTTGTGTATGAATGTTTTACCTGCATGTATGTCTGTGTACCACTTTCATGCCTGGTGCCTCCAGAGGCCAGAAAAGAGCATTGAATCCCTTGGAAATGGAGTTCCAGATGGCTGTGAACTGCCGTGTGGGTGCTGGGAATTGAACCCTGCTCTCCTCTGGAAGACAGCTTTTAACCACCAGGCCATCTCTTCAGTCATGAGGGTGTCTGATTTTAAAGACTGCTGTTTGAATAATCAATGAATATTGACTTGAGATTAACACAGAATTTCCTGAAATTTCTGGAGTGGCCCTAGCCTTGCCTGTTGTGTTGTGCTGTGCGCTTATGTGAAGGAGCACTCTCAGCTCGACCACTGTCAAATCAAAATATCTGTCAGCCAGCTCTGGCACGTGTTGACGATGTTTCACATTCAGTGTCAAATATTCAGCCAATATTTATTTATTTTTTGGTTTTCTTGAAGCGGGGATCACGTGTATCCCAAACTACCCTTCCAGGTTAACCTTGAATTTCTGATCTTGCTGTCTCACCTCCTCAGTGCTGAGAGTAGAGGCATGAGTCACCAGAAGACTTCGTTTTTTATGTAAAAAAGAAGCAAGCACATCCGTCTCATTACTATTCAGATTTCTTCTATCTTTAATAAGTAGGAATATATGTCAAAGAATTGTTTTTAAAATAAAGTTCTATATAACTTATTATAAATAAAAATTTTATTTATATTCCTATTTTATGTAATTATGTACCCTGGATTGCATGGAAATCACTTTTCTTTCTTTCTTTTTTTTGGGGGGCGGGGGTTGTTTGTTTGTTTTTTGAGACAGGGTTTCTCTGGATCTTTGGAGCCTATCCTGGAACTAGCTCTTATAGACCAGGTTGGCCTTGAACTCACCGATATCCACCTGCCTCTGCCTCTGGAGTGCTGGAATTAAAGGTGTGCACCATTACCGCCCAGCGCATGGAAATTTCCTATATAAAATAGGGTCTCAAGTGAAACGGTCTTGAGGGGAAAGTTTAAGGATCAGCTGTGAGGGATCCTGGTTGCTCCTCCAGAGACCTGCGCTCCCAGCACCCACTAGGCGGCTCACAGCTATCTGTAATTCCAGATCCAAGCCATCCGTCACCCTCCCTGGACACTAGATACACACGTTATATGGGCATACATACAGGCAAAACAATCTCATAAGCAGCACTTGGCACAAAGCAAGCACCAGAAAACACAAAGGAGGGTCATGGTTCATACAGAGCAAAGGGCATTTCTGAGCAAACCAGGCCTATGGAGACTGAACTCTAGATGAGATGAAGGGATCTGGTTAGACATGCTAACAGAATTTGTGATGCTGGTTTTCAAAATGTGTCATCCTTATCTCCCAGAGACACACTGAGGAGTTTGTAAGTGAAATACTGTGACGTCAGGGATTAGCATCAAGTGTCTCCAGCTCAGAGTAAAAAAATAGCACAGATAGCAGTCAGGGAAAGAGTGTAGAACAAGTAAGTCTCATTTTGCTTGTCTGTTCTTGTTTTCAGCTCCAGAGACTGCAAGGATGCTGACTGTCCCGGAAATGGGCCTACAAGGGCTGTATATCAGTAAGACCTCTACTGCCCCTCCCTGCCCACCACCCCAGCCACCCTACTTGCCTTGGCATGAGACTGCTAGCCACTGCTCACAATTTCCTCTCAGCACAAGTTCTTGAGAACCATTCTGTATATTCTACACTGTGTGTGTGTGTGTGTGTGTGTGTGTGTGTGTGTGTGTGTGTGTGTGTGTGTGTGTGTGTGTGTGTGTGTGTATACAGTGTGCACACCTGCTCATGTGTGTGCAGGGATGGTCTGTATACAGAAAGTATCTGTTCAGAGATCCCTGTGTGTGTGCATATGCTTGTCTGTGTGCAAAGGACTCGCGTGTGCTTTGTGCACCTACACGCATGTGCACCCTTTGTGAGGGTGCGGATGGATCCCTGTGCGGAGGACCTTGGGTTGGAGTGGTCTGCAGGTGGGCCTGTGTGCCCTGAACTCAGCACATCTGCTTTCCTCTGAGTGCAGGCTTTGTGCTCTCTGCAGGGTGGGAGGCCAGCAGGCAGGAGGGACACTCCTCAGGAAGTCCATTCACAAAGACCTGGTGGGCTGGGCCCTTCCTTCCTGCCTCCCTTCCCAGGCTAACGGCACAGCAACTGCCTTTCACATTAGAGCTGATAGCAGGGCCTGGGCCATGCTGGATGCCCCGAGAAGGGGATCTTGAACTTTAGCTACCCTGACCTTATACTTCTTCACCCTTAGCAAACCTTAGTGTGATGGGGATAATGACTTCCTTGCCACCTTTGAGTGTCCGGCCAGGCTGGCCTTCCTGTCCCACAGGCGTCTAATTCAAGCCATACCTGGGGCCCTCCTGGAGGTTGCCCTGTTTCCAAGACCCTAAAGTCCAGCCCAGGCCTGGCCCTTCTGCCTCCAATGCTAACTTGAGTGTCTATGTGTGCTGAGGACGTCCCCAGACACAGAGCTGGGCTGGGGGTAGGAGCTGTCTTCCCCTTCTGGTCCTGTGCGCCCACTGGGAATGGGGAACTCCCTTAAGTCCTGATTAGAACCATGTGGCTGACTTTAATAGCAGAGGAACAGCCTGCCTCTAGGCCGTATGTCCCACCTTACAGTTACATCTGACGTCCCCTCTGGCCCTGCCACAGGAGCCCATCTGCCCATAGCTCCTGCCTACCCATCTCTAGACTGTCTTTCTACTACAAAGTGCTTCTGTGTCTCCTTCTGTCCTCCTGTGTGTGCTTAAAGGGGACTTGGGAAACTGCCCAGGTGATCCACACACGACACCATCCAGGGAGAGAGGCACATCTGCTTGGTCCAGGCATGTGCTTAGACCCTCAACCCTGCAACATGCATGTCCTTCCTACTCCCTCCTGTCTCCCTTCCCCACAAATGACCCTTTGCCTCAGCCAGGCTCAGAGAGAACAGATAGAGCCCTTCTGCGAGGCAAGATCCTGCTTCCCAGATCGTTTCAAGGTGACTTGGTCTGTCTCCTCTACAGGCTCTAGTCCAGAGAGATCCCCAGTACCCAGCCCACCCGGCTCCCCGAGGACCCAGGAGAGCTGTGGCATTGCCCCCCTCACCCCTTCACAGTCTCCAGTAAGCAAGCCCTGATTGGGAATTTGGGTGGTAGGTGGCTTGGGTGGTGTGGAGGAGGGAGGTCCCTGGGGCAGTGACTGGACTGAAGAAAGGTGCAGAGGCATGCCACCAGGCCTCCTATCCCTGGCACGCTAGTCATGTGGCCCCAAGGACTGTGGGCCATAACAATGCTACTGAAAACATAAGCTCCAGGTAACTTACTCCTACCTCTCTCTATAGAAGGATGACTCCCAGAAGACACTGTGGCTGACCTGCTTAGGCTGGCATGTGACTTTTCTAGGTTCTTAGAGCACTCTTCCTGCCGACCAGAGCCCTAACACACTCTAAGCCCCAACTCAGGAAGAGCATATTGTTTAAAAATATTTAGAAACTGCACAGTTGAAGTTGACACATGGCTACCTCTATCCCCACGGCTTTCCTGGGTTACCTATTCTCTATGGCTTTGTCCCCGTCATCCATTTTGGGGTCCCTCTTCTCAGGGAACCCAAGCCTAGCTTGGGAGAAGTTGGGGCAATTCTGTACATGGACTGGGGCCCCTCCTCTCTTAAAAACCAGAGTCTGGATTGTGTTACAAAAGCAAGAGGTAAAGTGTGCACATCCACATATTAGAAAACAGCCAAAGGGGCTGGAGAGATGGCTCAGACGTTAAGAACACTGACTGCTCTTCCAGAGGTCCTGAGTTCCGTTCCCAGCAACCTAATGAGATCTGGTGCCCTCTTCTGGCATGCAAGCATATATGGAAGGAATGTTGTATGCATAATAAATAAATAAATCTTAGAAAGAAAGAAAGAAAGAAAGAAAGAAAGAAAGAAAGAAAGAAAGAAAGAAGGAATGAGGGAAGGAAGGAAGGAAGGAAGGAAGGAAGGAAGGAAGGAA
>NW_004949101.1:16571695-16586297 GCF_000317375.1 Microtus ochrogaster | reverse complement strand
AGAAAAGCCAGATTGCTCCCAGCCAGGGCAAGGCTGGCAGCAGGCTGTGAAAATGGTGTGAGATGGAGCTGGGCCGAGGGAGTCTGGGAAGCAGGCAGATGAACAGGAAGCTAGATAGCAGTCATTTTAGCCCCAAACTCCCACGGCTACTTGAGAGGTGTTGGACCACCCAAGCAGGTGGCATGGCCAGGTCCCAGCCTGGAGAGGAGGCTGTAAAACTAGGAAGGTGGGCCAATGGGACTGGGACAAAGCTACTTTGGGCCACAGGCAGTGAATGGGGCGAGATTCTCTTAGTTGTTGGCTGACGTTAGGTCTTGGACTTGCAGAAGCCAGAGGCCCGTGCTCCACAGCAGGCCTCCTTCTCTGTGGTCGTAGCCATTGACTTCGGGACCACATCCAGTGGCTATGCCTTCAGCTTTTCCAGTGACCCTGAAGCCATCCACATGATGAGGTGAGGGCAGCTGGCCTGGGAGACTGGGCTGGAGAGGTACCTCAAACTCTGGTAAAGGCCTAGCTTTATAAATAATCACGGGGCAGGGTCTTATCAGAGCCCCTTGCATCTCTAGGACTCCTCGCTGGGATGGGAGGCTGGAGAATGGACTTCAGGTCCAAACTTCAGCCTTATTTGGAGTCCTCCTACCCACTACAGGAATGCTGGGCTTCATTTATTTATTTGTTTATCCATTTATTTATTTGTAGGGCTGAATATCAACCCTGGGGCCACAAGCCCACAAGTGTTCTTGGGTTAGATCCCCAAACCAAGGCTTTATTTGGGGGATGTGTGTTTTAATGGTTTTTAATGTGTGTGCATGCATGCATGTGTGTACTTGTGCATAGTGCATGCATCCTAAGGCCTCTGTCACTCCCCACAGGACCTCTCAATGGACCCAGAGCACACCGATTGGCTAGCCTAGCTGGCCGTGGAGCTCTGGAGATGCACTCATCCCTAGTCCCCACCCCATCCCCCCAGCGACAGGGTTAGTGACTAGGTTATAGATGCCACTATAGCCAGCATAAGCTCTAAAAATAATGAAAGAAAAAGAGGAAGATAAGGAGAGAGGGAGGGAGGAAACGAAGGAATCAGAAAAAAACTTTCAAGTAATTTGGCCTTGGAAAACAACCTTGAAAAGTACAGTGACTTGGCCAGAAACGCTTCTGCTAGGGTCCCAGGGAAACATATCAGGAGGTCAGACACAGGCCATGTAATAATAATACAGAGGCGAGGTCTCTCAGGGCCTCTTGGATAGAGAGGATCCCTGGGGGACTGTTTATAAAGGGATGTAAATGGCATCATTCGTTTTCATGAACCCTAAGAGATATGCACTGTTATTATCCTGGGGAGTGAGGATGAGGGCGGTGTTTGCGAGGCGGCCTCACTCTGTAGATCAGGCTGGCAATCATCCCACCTCAGCCTCCTGACTGCTGGGATTGCAGTCACCACTCCCAGCTCCATTATTTTCATTTTACGGATGGCGGAGGTGGGAGCTCGGGGAAGCTGTGTCCTGTTCAGGGTCACACGTCTGGCCCCTGAGCCAGCACCCAACTGTAGGAATGTGTCCTCTGGCTCCCCTGACTGCTTTTGTCTTCGCAGGAAATGGGAGGGGGGAGACCCAGGCGTGGCCCACCAGAAGACCCCGACTTGTCTGCTGCTGACCCCGGAGGGTGTCTTTCACAGTTTCGGCTACACTGCCCGTGACTACTACCACGACCTAGACCCCGAGGAGGCTCGGGACTGGCTCTACTTTGAGAAGTTTAAGATGAAGATCCACAGTGCCACTGTGAGCCTATGTGGCCAGGCTCCTGCCAGGGAGGTGTTAGTGGAAAACAGGGCAGAGCCTAGAGACCAGAGGAATGGCCTGACTGGGGGCCGAAGGGGTGGGGTCATGGGCCGAAGGGGTGGGGTCATGGGCCCAACAGGTGGGCAACACTAACGATGGGCTTGATGTGATGATGGGCAAGAGGATGGGGGGGGCAGAACTAGAAAATGGCGGACGCTGGGGCAAAGCCGATGTGAGATGGATAGAAGAGAAAGAGAAGCAATGGGAGATGGGTGATTATACCGAGGAAATCCTCAGGGAAAGGGGCAGAGCTATGGCCTCCTGCAGAGCAGCCCTGTGTCTCTGCCAGGATCTCACCTTGAAGACCGAGCTAGAGGCCGTAAATGGGAAGAAGATGCTGGCCCTGGAGGTGTTTGCCCACGCCCTCCGCTTCTTCAAGGAGCACGCTCTTCAGGTGTGCTGCTCTTCCCAGCCCGCGGACGGGGGCAGGGACACCCTATCCCTTCTGTCCCCTCCCTCTCCCCTAATCCCACCCTGAGTCCAGATGATGGGTGGTCACTGCCAAGTCACAGGCCACTCCAGTTCCCTGTCCTGTCAGAGCTTGCCCTTGGGCCAGCCAGGCGAAGATCAGAGTTCTCACTCCAGCAACAGATCTTCCCAAGCTGAGCTTCCAGAAGGGTCTGAAAATGCTTCAGGCCAGCTCCTGCCTCACTGTCCTCCCCTACTGCAGGAGCTGAGGGAGCAGAGCCCCTGCATGCTCGAGAGGGACACTGTGCGCTGGGTGCTGACAGTGCCTGCCATCTGGAAACAGCCAGCTAAGCAGTTCATGAGGGAGGCTGCCTACCTGGTGAGGATGTGCAGGAGGAACTGAGGTAGCCCGCACCTCATCCCTCCTTCAACCCCGAGGACCACAAAAATCGTGTGATGATATTCAGCCTTGCTGGGATTTTGGGAAAGTGTTGTCCCCAGGAGAAGGGGTGAGCCTTCAAGAATAAGAGCAGCTGGGCAGAGGCATAGGCCATCACAGTGTCCTGTTAAGTTTCTGAGAAGCAGAGCCCAAGATGGGGAGTGTTATCTATATAGTCTGCTGAAGACAGGCTCTTAGGACAAAGAGGGTGGAGGAATCAGGACTGGAGAGCGATGTGCAAGGATGCGGTCTCACCCGAGTCTAGCTTCAACCCCATTCTACAGGAAGCCCCAGAGGGAGGATTGTGGCACTGGATTGGCCACAGTGAGGCAAGGGTCCATAGCTGCCTGCCGTTGCTTGCTGGTGGGATGGAAGGGGCACTTGTCTGTGTGGGGGACCAATGTCTAAAGCAGGAGCTGTACAGCAAGAGCAGCAGGCAGACACCAGGGAAGCCACTCTGGCCCTCCGCAGCACTTCTGTACACCCCCATTCCTGCCCCAGGCATCGTAGGTTCTTCCCAGAGGAAAAGGATTATTTAGTTACAAAGGGAGATGATTCTGGCCAAAGTGTGATGTCTTCCTACCACAGAGAATGTGGGGTTCAGACACTACCCTCTCCAATGGGGACAGAGAGGCCTCACAGAGCAAGATGGGTTGCTTGGCTCTGCCCCTGGGGCCTTGAGGAACAGACCCTAGGACATCCAAAAGGTATCTCAAGCCTCCCTTCTGTCCCCTTGAAGATGCCTCTACCTGTGGGTCAGATGACAGGACTATGGGTGCCTATGCTTGTCCCTAAAGGGGGTTGACTTTGAGCACAGTGAGCCGCTCTGCAGGAATCAGAAGTCCCCAGACAGATCAAACATGCCTGTCCATTTACCTACCTGCCCTGCTTTCTCCCATGTTGCTCCCAGAAAGGGCTGGCCCAGGGCAGGAAGCCCCCGTTCCTACCTGTCTCCCTCTTAACTTGGTCAGAATGCATGGAATCCCATGAACTCTAAACTCCCTGGAGAGAGCCTTTGTCCTGCTGCAGGAAATGACAGATCTTGAATGTTTCTCCTGAACCCCCACTGGCCTGTCATGATGCCTGGAATTTCACTATTTCCTTCCTGCTATAGCAGATTCTTTGGGAACAAAGTTCTGGGAGTGAGGCAACCTATGGCCAATATCTGACACCAGCCTGGTGAGCCGGGCATTGCCCCTACCATCCCCTCCAGTTCAAGGCACTCATCCCCCACGGTGCTGGAATTTCCCCCGGCAACACCACAGCCAGCACTTAGTTAGCCCCTGCCATCCTCTCCAGTCCACTGCACCCACTCCCCCACCCGCCCCACTGTGCCGGAACCCCCAGCCACACCACAGCCAGCACGGCATTCCCTGGGGATGGGAAATTTGCTACAGCCATGCCATTTCTTTCTGCTCGGTAAGCCTTTGGCTCCTTGGCCCTGGCCCTCCCTAGCCTGACCTCAAGGCGGCTGGGAGGCAGCTTCAACTGTGTGTAGCATGAAGGGGCCCGACAGGCCTGGCATGGATGGTGTGGTGGGAGAAGAGTTGGGAATACCCAGGCTGCAGAGTGCCATCTTACATGACGGTCTATGGTGCTGCCTGGTGCGGGCCACCACCTATATCCCCAGGCTGGCCTGGTGTCTCGAGAGGATGCAGAAAAACTCCTCATTGCTCTGGAGCCTGAGGCTGCCTCTGTCTACTGCCGAAAACTTCGCCTGCACCAGCTCCTGGACCTGAGTAGCCGGACTGTAGGAGGAGGGCGCCTGGGTGAGCGCAGGTCCATTGACTCCAGCTTTCGACACGGTGAGCTGCTCCGGGGTTGCTGCCTGGTGCAGGGTTTGATGGCATGCCCTTGGAAGGTTAGCTGTGTCTAGGATGGAAAAGGGGAATCACCACCTGAGGGAACCCAAGATCCCCGGTGGAGCTCACTGTGAGGGGGACACAGCCCTGGCTCTAGGGCCCCAGGTTGAGGACAATCCCATCTTGACCAGAGAAGCAGAGTCTGAGGGTCAGGGAGACACAGACCACCTCGGGGCAGGTGCTCAGTGGACACTAACAAGGGAGCAAGCTGGGCCCCAGCCTCCTCTTCAAGGCTTTTCCTTAAATGGCCACTCTATCAACTGTTATCCCACATCAACCCTGCCCCTTAGCAACCAAAGCTCTTACAGCCAGACCCAGGCACTGAGGCCAAGGACAAACTCCTCAGTGTGCTCACCCTGGCAGGGAGAGGTCCCAAAGTCCTGAGCTTCCCTGGGACACCTAGAAACACCCACCTAGATCCTTCAAGGCCTCTTGGGCCTGATTGCGCCAGGACCTGCTCCCTCTGGGGCAAGAACAAGTCCTGTATCCAGAAATGCTTCTAGCTGCTGCTAGTGCCTGGGATTGGGATCCGTGTTGCCACAGGGCTCTGGACAGCCTTGGTAAGGAGAAAGGTTGAGACGGTAGCTCCTAACCTTACTTTCCACCCCAGCCCGGGAGCAGCTGCGGAGGTCTCGCCACAGCCGAACGTTCCTGGTGGAGTCTGGTGTAGGAGAATTGTGGGCAGAGATGCAAGAAGGTGAGGTGACAGGGCATGAAGGGACATCTCAGCGCACAGAGACTCTAAAAACTGGGGAGGGCTCCATCCGTGAAGCCTGCATCCTCCCTCGGTCACCTATACCCCATCCTGCTCACAGTCGCATCCCAACTCATTCCGCCAGGAAGTTCTGTTCCATGCTCAAGCATCAAATCATCCCCCTTCCACACGTAGCATCCTTATTTGGTAGCCTGAAATGAAGTCCTTCGCCTCCCTCCATAAACCAAGGCTGGGTTTGGTGCCTGGAGCAGGGCTGGGGGCTGGGGGTGGGGGATGCAAGACGGAAGGTGAGAGATAGGACAGATCTTTCATGTTACCTGTATTGGCCGGTGCAGGAGACCGCTACATGGTGGCAGACTGTGGAGGTGGTACTGTGGACCTGACCGTACACCAGCTGGAGCAGCCTCACGGCACCCTCAAGGAGCTCTACAAGGCTTCTGGCGAGTATACCCACGAGTACCCTTGTCACCAAGCTCTCACAGGGCCTTCCATCGTCCCCTGGTGGCCGATCTGGCAATAACACCCGCTCTGTCTCCTGCCCTGCTATAGGCGGCCCTTATGGCGCAGTAGGGGTGGACCTGGCCTTTGAGCAGCTGCTCTGCCGCATATTCGGGGAGGACTTCATCGCCAAATTCAAAAGGCAACGGCCAGCAGCCTGGGTGGATCTAACCATTGCCTTCGAGGCCCGCAAGCGCACTGCAGGCCCACACCGTGCGGGAGCACTCAACATTTCCCTTCCCTTTTCTTTCATTGACTTCTACCGCAAGCAACGAGGCCACAACGTGGAGACGGCCCTGCGCAGGAGCAGGTGCGCTTAGGGTCAGGACTCGGGAGGCTAATGTGGCCTGCCTTTGCAAGGGAGAGTCGTGTGCCCCAGGGACTAGAGATTGAGGCCTGGGCAGTTCCACACACGTATACTGTGCCAGTGACAGGTGGCGGGACCTTGAGTACTGGGTGGTGAGGCAGGTCCACCAGCGGTCAGGAATTGGCAGTGCAGTTAAGAGTTAAGTGTCATAAGGGACAGAGGTTGTAGATTTTATCTTCTCCCTGACCCACCCTGTTACTCAGTGTTCGTGGCTCTGCTATACTGGAGTAAGGGTCAAGTCGTTTGTGATCTCCTGACTGAGCCGAGCCGACAGCAGAGTGGGATTGAGGATAAGGGCAGGTGTCCACCCTTCGTTCACAGCTTGAGGACCCCTTTCTAGAAGCTGCAGCAAACAGCTGAGCTGACCCATGGATTTGTGTGTCCCCTTCACCACCCACAGTGTGAACTTTGTGAAGTGGTCCTCACAGGGGATGCTCCGGATGTCCTGTGAGGCTATGAACGAGCTGTTCCAGCCCACAGTCAGTGGGATCATCCAACACATAGGTGAGTGTCTGGATTCATCACCAAATTCAGGTTCAGAAATAACTCCACTCCTTTATGCCTGTAACCACACATACCTTGGGGTAAAACCTAGAATCATCTGTATTACCTGGAGCAAACAACTCATGGTGATAAAGGAACTGTTTATTGTCCTGCCAGGTTAAAGAAGGCCTGGTGCTTCCGTCTCCCCGTTTTGTAAATGGACTTAATGAGCTGATAGCGTGTAGACAGGCTGTCCTGAGCGGTGTAGATGCAATTCTGGTTCTCTATTCTTCGTGGGATGGTAGCAAAGGAGTACGGTGTCGGGGGCCGGCAGGACCAGTGAAGAATGCCAGGAAGCACTGTTTTCTTTTTAATGCTGTCAGAGTACTGGTGGGGCCGGGCATAGTGGCATGTGCCTTTAATCCCAGCACTTGGGAGGCAGAGACAGGTGGATCTCTGTCAGTTTAAGGCTAGTCTGATTTACAGAGTATGTTCCAGAAAAGCCAGGGTTCTAGTTGCACAGAGAAACCCTGTCTGGAAAAACAAAATCTCCGCCCCAGAAAAAAAAAAGTACTGGGGGAGTACTGGGGTAAGTGGAGAAGAGCCACTTACCATGAAATATTGGCTCTTAGTGACTCTGTCTCCTTCTCTCTCTTCCTGAACCCCACCCTACACCTGTCCCTGCCCTGCAGAGACATTGCTGGCAAGGCCTGAGGTACAGGGCGTGAAGTTGCTATTCCTGGTGGGCGGCTTTGCAGAGTCGGCTGTGCTGCAGCATGCAGTACAGACAGCACTGGGCACCCGTGGCCTGCGCGTTGTGGTCCCGCACGACGTGGGTCTCACCATCCTCAAGGGAGCAGTGCTCTTTGGCCAGGCACCCGGTGTGGTGCGGGTGCGCCGCTCCCCTCTCACTTACGGCGTGGGCGTACTCAACCGTTTTGTGCCTGGTCACCACCCACCTGAGAAACTGTTGGTTCGGGATGGGCGCCGCTGGTGCACTGATGTCTTTGAGCGCTTCGTTGCAGCAGAGCAGTCGGTGGCCCTGGGAGAGGAGGTGCGGCGCAGCTACTGCCCTGCGCGCCCCGGCCAGCGGCGCGTGCTCATCAATCTGTACTGCTGCGCTGCAGAGGACGCACGCTTCATCACTGACCCTGGCGTGCGTAAGTGCGGCGCACTCAGCCTGGAGCTGGAGCCTGAAGGCTGCCCGGAAAACACAGGCACGCCCCCCAACCGCCGTGAGATCCGTGCTGCCATGCAGTTTGGCGACACGGAGATTAAGGTCACTGCTGTGGATGTCAGCACTAATCGTTCTGTGCGGGCGGCCATTGACTTTCTTTCCAATTAAGGGTGCCCTTTCGTTGGGGGCAGAAGAACATGCTGGTTTTCACAGCGGCGCCCCTTTCTACCCACCCTGAGAGAAATGTGGTAAGGACACATGGAGACTCGCGTTGGGATTGGGCCTTGGTCTACTGATTGGAACACTAAAAGAATGCCAAGAGGTGAGGTGGCATAAGAGACTTCTAAGGTTAGAGGGTGAGCCTGGCTTATAAATGTGTGACCACGAAGACAGACTACAATGGAGGACTAAACACTGGCCTGAACTTGAGGGTTGAGGGGAAGGTTAATCAAAATTGCTGAGGAGCCGCACGAGGTGCAGAACCTGGGCCTGAAGGTTAGAGTTCACTGACTGTTGAAACTGTGGATGGAGTTCTAGCCACAGAAGCCAGAGAGCAATTTCATGCAGGGTTTAAGCCCATGCTAAAGGGACAGATGTAATAGAAGCTGGCTGTGTGACTGTTAATCGCAGAGCAGTGGCTGACGGGAGGAGGGTGCATTGTTACAGTGAAGGCAGTTTGGAGGGGATGTGGACGCAGCATGCTCAGAGGGACCCACGGGCAGCCTATAAATGACTCATTTGCCACCAACCCAGCCACAGGAGGACAGAGTTCACTGGGGTGAGGGGGGTGGGTGCCCCAGCTCTGCCACTCATCACTATAGTTTATCACTAGGAAATCTGATCAACCATGGGCCTCAGTTTCTCCAAGTGTGAAATGTCGGACACTTCCAGCCAACTATGGCATAGGACAACTTTACCTGGCTGAGAACTTACCCTAGGTGAAATAAAGCATGCGTGGTCAAGAAAAGCAATAATCTTCTAGAACCACCAGAGTGGGGAACCCCACAAGTGGAGTAGTGTGTGAGGTACAAGTACCAGAGAGAAGAGAGGCCGTTTTCAGCTGCACAGATGAAAGGGACCTGGCAAGGAACTGTTGCTTTCTCCCTGTCTGGCATCAGAGGCCTGAAGACTGCTTTATCCTAGGCAGGAGGCACCTCCCCACCCATATTAAGCAACAAGTCCCAGGCCTAAAAGGCATCCATCCCCTTGTGGTGCCAGTGCTACAGTGTTGTGCAATGCCTCTTCCTCCTGATGGAGCTGGTCCATCTGTGAAGGGTAAGGTCATCTGCCAACCCCAGAGAACAAAATGCCCCCACCAATATCTACTGGAACTTTTGTTTATTAAGGTCTCTATCCCAACCAGTCATTTAAAAACCAAGTACCACAGACCTGAGGGGTAGGAGCTGGGAACTGTACCTCCTCACCACATGAAGAGCAGTGGGGACAATGGAGGGGCAGCAGAGGTGGAGACGGGAGACGACAATAGCAGCAGCAATGGGGCATCAATGTCACAGAGACAGAGCCACTCCGTTCTCTCCCAGTCCCTAGCTAAAACCCCCTATGGCTTGGGGTGGAAGAGGTAAATCCCACCCCAGGTCCCTCCTCTCAGAGAGTCTCCTTGGGACTCAACCCATTTCTTCAGTCAGGAGACTCAGGCACATGGGAGAGGAGGAAGTGGGAGAAGAGACCACAAGAGAGGCAGGATGGTGGCAGGAATGAAGGCAGAAGTGGGGGGCACCAGCAAGGTCTAGCCCTGCCACGCCCACCCAGGGGAGAGGTGAGGAAGCCACACCATCACGCAGCACGTCGGGAAGCAGGAGGAATTTAAGGCTCAGGGGCTCAGGCAGGCAGGCAGGCAGGCAGGGCCCAGGCCTCAGTCGAAGCCGTGCCAGTCGCTCTGTTCCGAGTCGTACTCCAGCTCGGCGCCCACACACTTGACACCATCCAGTAGCATGGGTGTGCCATGGTGCCGGTCTGCAAGGCAGGGGCCATAAGTTAGCGTGTTGGTTGTGTCCTGGTACCACACAAGGTTTGTTCCACAGGAGCCTCTTCCTCCCATTGGCTAGGGATCCAGAAGAGGACCCTGCCAAGGAGATTTTAGAATCCCCTGCCAGCTTCTAGGATCTCTTGAGGCCAGCCTTATGCCTCCTTCGCCCAGCCAGACCTCCCCTGCTCTCACTCACCCATGACCCGTGCCTGCACCATCACACGCACGCAGGTGCCTGTGTCATCTTCGCAGGCAAGTAACATCTCCTCTTTGAGGACGCCCTCTTTGTGTGCTGAGTACTCACACTTGATGCTGTAACCTGCTGGAGGACAGGGAAGGGCAGGAAATCGGTACCTCCCATGGCTCCTCTATAGTGTCCCCAGCACTCACAGTCCCCCACCCAGTAAATCTCCCTGAGCCTCTTCCAGAAAGAGGCCCAGATGGTCCCTCCAGAGACCCAGCCCCACAAAGCTGGCCCAGAACTTCAAGAAATTTCCCATTCTTTCAAATAAGATCAATGTGTCTCTGGTGTGAGAATTCATGGCTCTAAAGGTGGAAGGACAGGGTCCAGTTAATCCTTCTAAGAACAAGGTCCCCTGGTGCCACACAGGAAGGCAGGAAAGTGACAGAGAACAAGGAGTGAGCTCTGAGCAGCTGGAATGGCAAAAGGAAAGGACTTTCCCAGTTCCCTGAAGGGCAGACCGTTAGGAAGCAGCAGTGCTGGGGACACGGAAATGAGGCTGGAGCTCAGCAGCACACCCCGAAACTGACAGTCTGGTCTCCGCCAGGTTGGGGATCAGGAGCAGGACAGGATCAGAAGCCAGCTGGAGAAGCAGCCTAGAACCCAAGGCCTGGAAAGTAGGTACTAGGCGTTAGCTCCTACAGCTCCAGCCTTTTTACCCAGGAAGATGAGAGGGAAGGCTGGGGGCCAAAGACAGCTCTCAGTGGCTTCCATTTCTGGGACCTCTCCACTGAGGGTACCACCAGGCAGTGGGCAGGTGCAAAGCTGCAGTGTGTGTTAACAGAATGGGCTTCTCTGTCCAAAACTAGAGGCCTGGGGCTTGAACTGCCGTGCCCCGACACCATAAGCTCAAGGAGGTGCCATGGCCCTAACTGGCTGAGCTGCCTATTCACCCGAATAGGGAAAAGGGCAAAGAACCTCATGTTCTCATGCCACTCACGGTAGGCCCTCATGGGTGAGGGCAGGCCTCTAGCAGCCCGGGAGGGGACCTACCTTCAGGGACGGGAGTGACACTGAGGAGCCTGAGGTGCAAGCTGTGGACAGGGGCCTCACGGATGTCTCTGCTCAGCTTGCGCACTGGAGGCAGAGTGAAGGTAATCTCATACCTGTGCTGGATCTTCAAGAAGCCAACCTGCAGTGACAAGGGGAAGGAGAGAGGCATCTTCACTGCAGCTTTTCCTAGGCATCAGGGTACGCCACCTAGGCTCCTGAAGGGCCCCAGCATCTGCTGCCCCCGGTGCCCAGCTCTTGTTACTCTCTAGCTGTTTCGCCCTCATGGCTCCAGGCATTCCCTGCATCTGTCTCAGAGGCCCCACAGGCCTCAGTGGTCAGTTTTATAGGTAAGAATATAGAAGTCAGGAAGTGACTGCCTAGAGGTCACATTGTGAACTACAGAAGTCCTTCCTAGACCTCTTGGTCACTTCGGTCCCGTGTGGCACACAGGAGGAAACCAGTGTCAGGGAGGGAAAGCTTAACATCCAGCCCCTGTCCAGATCCAGCAGCCAGTGTCAGGGATACTGGTATTTTCGTTACTTGACAACATGGGATTGGGAAGAGGACGGAACTGGAGGGATGGACACTAGGGTTTGGGTACAACTTAATGGTAGATTATGTACTCAACATGTGCAAAACCCAAGAACCAAACAAAACCCACAGTAAAGCAGCTCTGAGAGTCTACAGCAGGTCACAAACCAAATATTAACACTGACTCTATGATCCTGTCCGCTGACACATGGTAATGGATGCCTGCCTACCTGCCCACTCAAAGGTACCACGTGACCAGTGACCTCTGCTCATGGCCCAAGCAATTTCTGTTGTCTAGATACACTGCTTGGACAAGCAGTGCTGTCCCTCTGGGACAGATGCCTTGGGAATTTTGGTGTGAAGGGTCAGAAGCTGAAATGGCTGCCATTCTAAGAGCCTCCTGAGCCAGGCACAGTAGCTCCCGTCTGCTCCCAGCACTAGAGAGGCCGAGGCAGTAGGACTCCACAAATTTGAGGCCAGTCTGAGCTTCCCAGTGTTAGTCCAGCCCAGCTATACTCTCAAAGCAAAAAGCTGGGCATATAGCTCAGTTGGTAGAATGCCTGACTAGCATGCATGACCCTGGGTTTGACCCCCAGCACCAAATCAAATCAGGCATGGTGGGGCATACCTGTAACCCCAGCACTCTAGAGGTCGGGGCAGAAGGACCAGCAGTTCAAGGTCGTCCTTGGCTACACAGCCAGTTCAAGGACAGCTTGGAGTACGTGAGACCCTGTCTCAAAAAAACGAAATGAAACAACACATTTTTCTTTTAAATTTGGGGTTTTGCTTTTCAGTTATTTATTGGGGGTGAAGGGTGGGTTTAACACACAGGCTATAGTGCTGTGGAGAACAGAAGACAATTTGCAGGAGTTGGTGTTAACTTTCCACTATGGTTCCAGGGACCAAACTTTGGAGTCAGGCTGGGCAAGTACTTTCACCTGCTAAGCCAAGTCAATGGCCCTCAAAAAATTCAGGTCTAAGCCAGGCAGTGGTGGCGCACACCTTTAATCCCAGCACTCAGGAGGCAGAGACAGGCGGATCTCTGTGAGTTCGAGGCCAGCTTGGTCTACAAGAGCTAGTTCCAGAACAGGCTCCAAAGCCACAGAGAAACCCTGTCTAGAAAAACCAAAAATAAAAATAAAAAAAACAAACAAACAAAAAAAAAACTCAGGTCTAGTGAGCTGGCACAGGGTTAAAGGGTGCTTGCCACTGATCTGAACCCACATGGTAGAACTGACTCTTGCAAGTCGTCTTCTGCCTCCACATGTATCTTATGGCACACCTCCCCCAGACCCCCAAATAAATGTGAAAAGTTTTTTTTAAGGCTTTCTGGGAGCTGGTAAGCTGACTCAGTGGACAGAGGCACTTGCCACACAGGCCTTGATCCTGAGTTCAGTGCAGGATGAAGGTGGAAGGAGAGAATGGACTCCATGAAGTTGTGCCCTGACCTCTATGTGTGCACTACGCGCACACGGTAATCATGTTCAAGACTTTCTGGCTACACTTGTCTGCTGTGACCTGGGGCCCAGCTGTGGCACTTGCAGAATCTGCCAGGGAAATACTCAGAGATGATAAGACAGTGCTTATCAGCACTTCATTTATAACAGAAATGGAAACAACAGGAACACCCAGAAACACAGAAGCAGCCATGACATATGCCAAATACCAGATGGGGGTGAAATCTGATTGAAAATTATTTCCTAACAGGCAGGAAACAGTTTGCAAACAGAAGCAAGCAAAAACTACCATGTCCGCTGTGATACCAGCTCTTGGAAACCAAGCTTTGAAAAAAGTGCACTAAAATAGTCACCAGGGACACTTCTGGGTGGTGTAACTATAACTATGGCTACATTTAACTTTCCTGATAATTTTTTTAGTGCTTTTATTTTGTTTATTTCCCTGGGAGTCATCAGCTGCAGAAGAGAGAATACATAAAGACTTTAGCATTGGACCGAAACAAATATGAACCTGGGATCTCTCTGAGAAGGGCAGCAAGCCTGTGGGGCTAGTCTTCATGGAGACACCCACTGACCTCTCACCACAGGGCACCCCTGCCCAACTCTGGGGCCCTATGGACCTACCTGAAGGCCTCTGAATCCCCATTTTCCTCAACCCTGTCCCTCCCACAATTCCTTCCTGCCCCTTCCTAGTGTGTGTGGAACCTAAAAGCATCCAAGCAGCTGAAGGGCCATGCTGCTGGGTGTGTGGAGTGTGGCTATGAATAAAAGTGCTCCAGTAAGTCAACGACACAGGGCAAAGCTGACACAGCTCAGCTCAGTAGTGGTGTGTGTGTGGCATGTACAAAGCCCTAGGTTCATTCGAGATCATTAAAACCACTACAAAGAGCCACACCAGGCAGAGTTAAAAACACCTTATCATCACCGTAATTAGCGACATCACACACACACAGCCTTCCATTCTCACACCAACTTTGTGGGGCGTGAAGAGCCAGCTGGGGCAATGGCTCAGCAAGTAAAGACTTGCAGCCATGCATGACGCCCAGAGTTTGAGTCTTGAAACCCACAAAGTGGAGGAGAGAACAGACTCGTGCAAGTTGTCCCCTGACCTCCGTGTCTAACTATGGCATGATGCTCCCACAAAACAAATAAATGTAAGAAACAAAGAGACACAAAGGGAGGGAAGAGATAAATAGGGGCAAACTGCCCAAGGCCACAGAGCCAGGACAGCATGCGTAGGCCTGATCCAGGCCCATGACACCACAGCCTCCAACCAGACTTCTATGGCTCTTGTCTGGCTTAGACCACTGACAGTAAGTAGCCTTGAATCAAATGATATTTGTTTGAACCACTCACTGATTCCCTCACCTCCCATTTTACAGATGAAGAAATCAAGGCTCAGGAGATGCAAAGATGTGCCTGTGAGTCCAGCTGTGGAAGGGGTTCTATGCACAGGATGTGCCTGTGAAGCCAGCTGTGGAAGGGGTGCCCGTGAGTCCAGCTGTGGAAGGGGTTCTATGCGCAGGATGTGCCCATGAGTCCAGCTGTGGAAGGGGTTCTATGTGCAGGATGTGCCCATGAGTCCAGCTGTGGAAGGGGTTCTATG
>NW_004949101.1:16558373-16571595 GCF_000317375.1 Microtus ochrogaster | reverse complement strand
GTGCAGGATGTGCCCGTGAGTCCAGCTGTGGAAGGGGTTCTATGCACAAGATAGTTTCTACAAGCCAGCAAAGATGCAGGTGGAGTGAAGCTGATGGAAGGAAGGAGTTCACATACCTTGACTAGAAAGCTGTTATCACTCTCCTGAGTAACCATGACCACTGAGTCATGCAGCTTTTCATCAAAGTGGACATGGCTCTGGGAACCTTCTGCATCATGGCCTGCTGCAAAGCGGATACTTCGGACTCTGGGCTTGCCTAGGAAGAGGAGGAGAAGGCTCCAGGGGCTGCTGGATTCCCTTACCTCCTTGTTTCCTCCCCATGCCCAGACTGCTCTTAACATAACCCAACCCATAAATTGACGAGGACCCTTCCAGGTAGATACTGTAAATCTTGAGGCTTGGACACTCCCCCCACACACCTCCCTGTGTAGTCTTCTCACAAATGTGCACTCCCCAGCATAAATATAAGATTCAAGGGCTAGCTGATATGACCCCTTCCTTGGAGGGAAAGAGGCTGGCACCTTCCCTACAATCATGCAGTGTTGAGATGGACCCTCCACAATGCCACACTCTTCATCCCTGGCAGTTTTTTGTTCGTGTGTGTGTGTGCGCGCGCATGCGCGCGCGCGTGTCTAAGTTTATGTGTATAATGGCGCGTGTCTAAGTTTATGTGTATAATGTGCAAAGCAAGAAGGCACTGGACTTGCCAGGTGTAGTGGTACAGACCTTTAATTCACTGGGAGGAAGAGGCAGGTGAATCTTTCTATGTTCAAGGCCAGCCAGCACTACATAGTGAAATCCTGTCTCAAAAAACAAAACAAAACAAAAAAACAACAACAAAGACAGCAGATACCTCGGAACTAGATTTACAAGTGGCTCTGAGCTGCCAGATGTGGGTGCTGGAAACTCAACCCAGGTCCTCTGCAAGAGGACTGCTGATCTGAGCCACCTCCCCAGACCCACCAATGCTGTCCTTTCCAGCTTTGTAAGTGTATGAGACAGGCCCAGCCTGAGACTCCTGATAACCCCAACCAACCTGGGGTACGGTGATAAAAACAAGCCCTAGGGAATCTACTTGCAGTGGGAGAAAAGAGGCGTTTAAAACTACACTTCTGAAAAACAAACTAAGCAGCTGACCATTTAGAAGAGGCTACAGCTGCCATTCAGGATCAATGGTACTAGCAGCTAAGAAGCTGAGAAGCCTCCCAGTTCATCCCAGTTTCCCCCTCTGCTAGCGTAGATGAGAGATGTTAGTTAGCTATCACTGTGATGTGTTGAAAGTCCTAAAGCCAGAAAGGTCAGGGATTAAGACATTTTGAGTGGCTGGGAGATAGCCAAGAGCCTGGACATTCAGCCTATGGGGACGAAGGGCATGACCCCAGTCCTCTGTGAAGGTCTTAGCCTCTGATCCAGAGTCATTTTGGTAAGGACCTAGACTGGCACTGGCCTATGTTCTTGAATACTTAGCAGCTAGGAGCCAGTCGGACACAACCACCGTGATCCCTGTAGAGCCCCCATCAACCTAATTCTCAAATCTTATGAGACTTCCTTTGCCTAAAGCCTTCCAGATTCACGCTGAGGTCCTGATCCAGGTCTGTGACATTAACCCAGCCCTACATGTCCTTTAAGACTGCTACCAGTGTGACAGAAGGGCTGCACACGGGAACACAACAGCACACACTTCCACAGAATGGCAAACAAGGAGCAAGCAAGGGGCCCTGCTAGGGCTTGGGGGATCCCCTGGATCCAGGACAAACACTGGCATATTCTGAACAACACTAAGATATACCACATTCAGGGCTGAAACAAGCCCAATATGCAACAATACTCCATCTGCCAGGGGCTACTCCAAGAGCTCATGCAATCTTACAGACCCAGGAAAGCACTTACCTCTGTTGGCTGCAGCCATGGACACCTTCCCTGCCACTGGGCAAGACACACAGCTCCTGCTTGACACTGCCACTCAAGCTCAGCAGCCTGCCATGCTCCAGAGACAGTGGCAGGAACCTGAGGGATGAGGAATAAGGAGAGCAGGAGTCAGGACCGCCTATCAGTTCACGGCTGGTGGGGATCAGAGGGCTCCCTTTGGGAAAGACTTAAACCCTTCTTGCTTTCAGAAAATACAGGGACATCTGCATGACCCTTCTAGTGCACACATGCATGAACACACACACACACACCTCAGCCCTGCCCTGCCTGATACTCTACTAAACTAAGGCTCAACCAGCTAACTTCAGCTGCCAAAGTACCAACACAGGATTCATATATCCAACCTACCTAAGGCTGGCAGGAAAGACAGCTCAGAAAGAAAGGAGGTTTTATTGGAATTTTTCAGAGGCTATTTCTGGCATTGCTGACCCCAAAAGACTGTATTATTTAGGTATACACCCAGTTCAAATGGGTACAGATCAGTCAACAGTAGGCTTAGAAGTGGGCAACAACAGGAGATAACCTCCTATGATTTCATATTCCTACTCGGAGAGTCCATCAGGGCCACATACAGAGCAGAGTCCTATGGAGGGGTGTGCTCCTTTCTGAGCCTGATATTTAGACCCTCCTGACTCATGGAGGCCTCTGGCTCAGCAACCCAAGGGCTGCCTCAGTGCAAAAGCAAGGAGCTGGTGAGACGGACCAGCAGGTAAAGGCACTTGCTGCCAAGTCTGATGACCTGAATTTCATGGCAGAAGAGAAACAACCCCTGCACTTCTCCTCTGGCCTGCACACATATGCTGGCTAGTGCATGTACAAGTATGTACACACACACATGCCGGCCAGTGCATGTGCAAGTATGTACACACACACACACATACAAGCAAATGTAATAAAATAAAAAAGAATAACCATAAGGAATTCTTAAGAAGCCTCTAATGGGTAGGGTAGAGCCCATTTAAACATCAAAAGAATAGTGAGGGCACCTGATAGTACAGATGGAATACACTAACCAGCACGCACACAGAGATTACAGAAAAGGTAGAAAACAATCAAAACAAACCTAACACTCATATGTTACCACTGAGGGCAGCAGCGCAACTCTCTGCTATGGAAACAGGCAATTAAAGAGAAATAATCCAGCCTATATCTTGTACGTGAACTGCCTTCTTTATAGGCAACTTCCTGCTAAGACAATGGATCAAATGCCAAGTCATTCTGCACTCCTAAAGAAACAACCGCCAGAGGCAAGGACACTCAAGATGCTGAACCATGAGACAGAACACAGATGCCCAAGTGGCATTAACAGATGACCCAGTGATCCTAAGGGAGAATGACACAAGATTGCATTGGCAGAGACAGAACATCTCCCCCCACGCACTGTGGGACAGCATTTGTGCCTGCTGTGTCACAGCATCTCTGACAAGGATGACTGACGAAGATGCTTAGAGAAGACCTAACTGAGCCTCTGTGCCCAACTTCTTAACACTAAGAACATGGGATTGTGGAACAAACGAAATAACTGAGCACACAATGAGACCATCCAGAAGGCAGGATATGCCACAGGACAACTGACCTGTTTCTTTCAAACTGCAAGGGGGGGAAAGGGGAGGCTGCTCTAGATATGGAATTGGGCCACAGTCTTTTGTTTGTTTGCAAATAAAGCTTCATTGGGTCACAGTCTCTCTTGATCATTTGCATGTCATTTGTGACAGCTTTTGCACTAAAACAAAACTACTTGAATAGTTGTGACAGAGACCATATGGCCTACACAATCTAAAATGTCTCTCTATCATCCTGTGTTAGATTAACATACAGTAAGGCACCAAGAAGGCAGAACAATTCTACAAGAAAACCGACCCTTTTCAGCTCATTAGCTACAAGAAATGGTGGAAGGGATTTCTAACTCCCTATTAAAGGAAGACATCTGGGGGCTGAATGGCTCAGCTGTTAAACATACTGTTTCTGTAGAGGACCTGAGTTCAAGTCCTAGAACCCATGTCAGACAGTTCACAACTACCAGTAACTCCAACTCCAGGGAATCTGAAAACCTCTTCTGGCCTCCCCTGACACCCACATTCACGAGTACACACCCCCACTGAGATACATACATACCATCAAAACTGAAATAAACCTAGGAGGCTGGACATTGGGAAGCTGAATGTGGTGGCGGCATGGCTTTAATCTCAGTACTTAGAAGGCAGAGGCAGGTGTGAGTCTGAGGCAAGCCTGTCTACAGAGCGAGATGCTATTAAGAGAGAGAGAGACAGAGAGAGAGAGAGAGAGAGAGAGAGAGAGAGAGAGAGAGAAACAAGTGGGAACCTGGAGATGTAACTCAATAGTAGAGTGCCTGCTTAGCATGTGGCACGGCCCCAGCACTGCATAACTTTAATTAAAAGCCATAAGGGCTGGAACAACGGTTAAGAGCACTTGTTGCTCTTACAGAGGCCCAGGGCTTCAGCTCCCAGCACCCACACAGCAACTCAAAACCAGGACACTGCTGTCCTTCTGATCGCCTCAGCTACATAGAAAGCTTAACGCCAGTCTGAAACGCTGATTTCACTTGGTGAGGTAGTAGAATTGTACCATAAATGCATGTCCATATTTTTCAGAGAAGCACACTGAAGTGTTTAGAGATGAGTGACCCAGGAATGACCTTGGACAGTCCAGAGACTGAAGAGAAACCACAGGGTAGCTTTGTAGCAGTGGGTGGGCCTGTCCAGGGCGTGAACTCAAGGTCCCCTGTGTACTGTGCAGTCCTGGGAATCACTGGGAATGGAGTTGGCCTTTCTTTCTTCTCCACTGTCTATTGCCAGACAAGCCCACCCAGACCCCCACCATGGCTAGGTGTTCACAGCTTGGGTCTCAGGACAGCCCTGGTAGAAGAGGCCTGGAGAGATGAATGGAGTCCAAGATTCCACACTCTGGAATGCAGAAGCGGACAGAACAGGAATAGTCACCATCAACCCCCCTCACAGAAGCTAGTTCCCAGGCCCTGGAATGACGAAGAGAGGCAAGCTATGCCCCACTCACCTCTGATGAGGGTAGCTTGTGGTCAGCTTGCCTCCAGGGAGCCTAGCCTTAGAGAAGAGTTGACTCCTATTAACTTCCAGCCACTTCCTACAGTTGTAGATTCCAGGCAGTGACAAATGACCAGGGTGTCTGGCCTTCTCACTTAGGTGGCTGTTCCAGACACATGTCTGCAGCCCAGGGACAGCCACAGTCCGGTGTCTGCAAGGTTCCCCTTATCTCAAGACACTTCCTAGAGATGTGGGTGAAACCTGACCAGCGAAGGCTCCCCTGAGCCCTTCTAACCAAACAGTCTGACCTGGAGTAGTACCAGTCTACCTCTGCCAGGCTCTCAGCCAGAAATTCCCCAACTCCCATCTACACCTAAGCTCAGCCCAGCATCTTCTTTTTAGGAAAGCAATACACACACCACTCCAAATGCCAGGGAAGGCCTGACAGCTCCCCCTCTCAATCTCTGAGCACTGGTTTTCAAAGCTTCCTACTGTAAAGGGCAGCGATTGTAGGTTTGCAGAATGTCCCCGGCATCCATCAGAAAAGAAGGTGAATTCAATTTACACTAGTTAATTGAATTAATGAATGACACCCCGAGAGAAACACCACTAGGACAGACACGGTGTGAGCAGGGCCAGTGACTCTCAGGAAGGTCTCACTCTAGACAACAGCCTCCTCCCCAAACTGAGGTTTCCTTCCACCGTTCATCTGGAGGGTTACGACAGTCAGTTAGTTCCCTGCCCATGCCTACCCTGTGATGAGCAAACAGCTGAAAGCAAGATCTCCATTTCCTGCAGTTGCCAGAACTTGAAGGAGCCATCACCCAGGAACTGCCTGTGACCTTAGGAACCGGAAGGCAAGTAACTGCAGGGACCCACAAGAGCCTGGAAAAACCAAACCTCCTTTCACAACAGACAACCTGGCAGTGGCTGCCCCGTGGGAGTGACACTCATCCACACAAACTCCTCATTAGATGCAGGAAAAGAGGCCACTGGGCCTCCCCCACTGTAGGCCTGTCCACAGGGAACTGCTAAGCCACCTCACAACTCCGAGCCTTGCCCTACCTCCAGCGGCACCTGTGCTAGTAGCCACATTCCCACTGTCACCCAAACCACACAGATCCCAGCCCCCCAGGGGTGGCAGTCGATCAAATGCAGATTCCGCCCTCGCTGGCTGTAGAGATGAGCCTTTTTATTTCTTGGATAGAGGGTAAGCAATGGCTTGTTCATCCAGGGCTTGGTGCCACTGTGCCTAAAACACTGAAAAAATGCCCCACCCCCTGTTCGCCTACCTCAACCCCTAACCACTGCAAACACGAAGGCCTGAAGGCCTGGTTCCTAGAGCAAAGGCAGCTTCACTGGAAGAAAGGCACCGGAAAACCAGCACTTCTGGTCACTCCTGGAGGAGCCCACAGGGAGTTCAGCTTCTCTGAAACTAGCTGAAAGGTTAAAAGGGGCATCTCTTCCTTCCCTTCTTCCCTTCCCTGGGCAGCCAAGTTCCCAGACTATGGAGAAGACTGCTGAGCCTTTCCTACTTTAGCCCCCTCATCTGGCAAAGCGGATGATGCCCCTGTCCTTAGATGAATGTCAACAAATCAGGAGTGAGAGGAGTGAAAACTGGGTATGGCAGCAGGCAAACCTGGGAAGCAGAGGCAGGAAGATCAGGAGTTCCAGGTTATCGTTGGCTACGTAGTAATTTTGAGGACAGCCTGCACTATATGAGACAACATTTCTACGTAAACAGACAAACAAATAAATAATAAAAAACATATCAATCAGGAGTGATATCCTGGGCAGTTGCAGGATGAGGAAGAAAAAAGCTGAGGCCTTGGGGGATGCTTTCGGATGCTCCTAGGGAAACTGGAATAACAGAAAACCTAGGCCGAGGAAGGCTGCTTTGAGGCTACTTTTCCCAAGAACTAGCATGTGGGTCAACAGCTGGATGGTTACAGAAAAACCCAGGGTCCTTAGCACCAAAAGGCCTTGCCTGAATCCAGTCCTGGCTGCAACTCCAGGCTGCCCTGATCTAGCGCTCAAGCCCCAAGCTAAGCACCAAAGATGGTCTATCCATGGCAAAGTGGAACTCCTGAACTGTGACTCTCTCCCTCCTGAACACATACCTCTTCATCCAGAGGCAGGGCCCAGTTCCAGCTTGTCCTGTGCTGTGTAGCCCAAACCTTTTAGAGCCCTCCTCTCTCAACCATTCTTCAATTATCAACTCAACAGGGGCCTTTCTCTATCCCAGACCAGAAAACAACCTTCTATTCCTCCTCCTACTTCCTCTCTTACACCCATCCTGGGACCAAGTCACAGCTCAATCAGCCCAGTAGAAGCACCTACCCTGCCTCCCCTTAAAGCTCAAAAAACAACACCCATTGGAATCTCAGACAGAGACCTCCATGGAGGCCAAATGTAGAAGCAATCTTCCATCAATCCAGCCTTGACCTATCTTCGAATCCTCCTTCCCCAAAGCCACAGATGCGAGGTCAGTATGGGTGTTCCGTTTTCTGTCGCACACAGTGGAGGGAACGGTTGACCTGTAAAAAGGGTGTTCCCATGCCTCCTGTCTACCAACAAGTGCTGCCCTCCTCTGCCTAGCTTCCTCTTCCCACATTCCCCCTGCACTCTGCCAGAAGACGGTGTTTGGATCCCTCTGGCCTCTATACTGACTGTTCCACCCGAGAAGCAGAGGCCAGGGGATGACAGTTGCTCTCGATCTCCCTCCCACCTACCACCCACCCACCCACCCACCCACGACACTCCCAGGTGCAGAGCAATGCCCCATCTCCGCATCACACCGCCAAGATTAAAGAGGAAAAACTCAAGCTGTCCAATGGAGTCCTGTTCACTAACAAGAGCACTGGTCCAGAACCTAATTCAAACCATTTCTGAGAGACTCTGGGGAGGCTATGGATCTGGCTCTGTGTCTTTTCGTACCGCCATCGCTGTGGGTGTGGCACTCCCCAACCCACTATGATTGTCTTCTCGGGGGACAAGAGCAGTAGGACGGGCCTCAGACGTACCCATACCGAGCGATAGGCCGGGGTTCGGTCTGTCTGAGATAATGCCCTGCGCTCTGAGTCGCCAGGCTGACGCAGGAGTCTACAGAGCCGACAATTCCCAATATCAACATCCTCCTCAGGATCGTGCCCAGGCACCGGCGGCTCAGTGGTTACTCTTCCAAGGTCACACAGAGATGTGGGGACCGGGTGGGAAGGGGACGCCAGACCCAATTACGCCCCCGCCCTCAGATATCACTTGTACCCCAACAGCTAACCGTCATATCTGCCCAGGACCCCACATCCCCCACCCCATCCCGCTCCTGCAGAGTTCCCCAAGCTAGAAAGCAGAGCCTCCAGCTCCAGCACAGAGGGGGACCTCAGATCCCAGGGCCGACTCTGGTGCACTAGGTGGAGCCGGGAGGGCCTATCTCACCTTGCGGGAGAGCCCCGCGGCCAGGCGGGCAGGAACGACCGCGGAGACAGCGGCAGCAGCAGCGAACCAGACTCTAGAGCGCGAGGAAGAGCCCCGCGCCGCAGCAGCCCCGCGCCACGCCTTCTCCTCCTTCATTGGCTTGGGGGCGGGGAGGGGCGGGGCTATGGCACTTCAGACCAATGAGCTGGCTCTGAGAGAAGCCAATGAGCAACGAGCTTTCATGTCACGTGGGCGCGGAGCCTGCGCCCCACGAGTCGGCGTCACCCTAGCCTCACGAGCACTGGCGGTGAACCCGGCGGCAGCTGGGAACCGCTGGTGGAAGCCGACCGGAGCGGCCTTCCCTTGCGAGGCTTCCCAGCTACAACAGTTTTGTCTAAGAGCTAAGCAACCATCTTTCCCACTCGACTGAATCGGGATTTCGGTGTCTTCCCTTCCCACCCCATTCCAGATAAACAAGAGAACAAAGAAGGCATGCGGCGTGGGAGTGGGGGAGGGAGCCTATGCGGGCGCCCCCGGGGACAGGAGCTTCTGCTCTCGGTCTCCAAGGAGGCGGTCGCTATGGCAGCGGGATGCGCCTCGACCCACCCTACAGGGTGTGGGCGTCTACATAGAGCACGTTGGTAAGAGATGCAGCAAAGGTTTAGGATTTTTGCCACAGGCCCACCTGTCGGTGCGTGAATGTCTCTACCCTTAGATACAATGACTAGGACAGGTGACTTAAAAGTGCCGAAGAAGCAGTCCAGAACACACAGGTTCCTTTCTTCCAATTTAACTAGTTGAGATAGGTCTTGGACCAATGAGAGCTTGTTTGATTTTCCTATAGTCAGTGGTCCCTGCCTTTGAAGAGTCCGCAGGTCCCGGCTCTCCCTGTCCCTTTATGTCCCTCAACCTGACTCCTGTTTTTCTCATGGAGTCCTTGCCTTGTTTCAGAGGGCCCATGGCTTCCCTGCTGTCTCCAGCAGCGCTCTCAAACTTTTATCAGTGTTTTGGGTGGTACGTACTGTTGAGAAAATGCTGTCCTCCAGCGCGGACATTGAGAACTTTTCATTCTAATTCCAGCCTATTCAACCCCCACTCCTACCTTCCCGTGAGCCTGCTCGTGTATTCCATATTTGCTCTTTACCAAGTCAGCAGAGTGTCCAAAGTAGTCTGGCGGGCCATCACGCCAGGCAAAAGTAGCCTGCAGATTTATAACCTTCAGAGGCTTTCATCACTGTTCCTCCCGTCTGTTTGCCCCTCGTCCTACTTCTTCACAAAGGATTCTGATTTCCGGTCTTCTTTTGAAATATCAGATCTAACAATATATACTCACACGCACATTCCAGATTGAGGTCGTGGTTTCTGCCTCTTGGGAAGACATCAGTTTACCATAGTTTCCTCTGAACCCTGTTTCTCGGATTTACTGCTTAGGTTTGTGTTGACTTTCAGTTTCGTGATGCCCTTTCTCTCCTGCTACCTTTTATTTGAATTTCATCTCTTGCTGAGAAACACGGACTAGTTGCTAACGTTCACTGCCTGGGACCATTTTCTAATTGCCAACTCCCTTTAATGTATTGCCTGGATTTGTAAGATGAGCAAGTTACTGCGTTCCGCTGCGCCTAGTGCAAGGCACCCACAGCTTACTCTGGGAACACCACACAAAAAGAACTATAGTTTCCTGCTCTTGACACGCTCCCCACAGTTCCAGACTCTGAGCGGCTTGGCTACCTGGGAAAACCTGTGAAATGGAGCTGCCTGTACTAGGGCATGCTGCATGCTTCCAGAAAAGGCCGCTGATGGTTCTGGAAGTAAGACTTTGGATGCCACGAGAACACCAGGTTAGAAGTTATATGACTGCTTCATTGCTTCTCAGTGGGCCTGTGCACCAAGAAGAAAGTATGCCAACATCATAAATGCCCAGCCTGTAAGATTCCTGTGTCCAGAGCCTTACCCAAAGCTAGAATACCAGGCTCTATGGAGTTGGGGGCAGTATATGAGAAGGAGAAAACAGCTCCAAGTTAGGAAAACATACAGGGTACATGGAAAATTCCACTTTCGCTCCAGTGTACTCTGAACTTTATTGATTAAAAAATTAAACTATAATCAATCTCCTGAAAATATCTAACAAAGTCGATAGATGCTTGAGGGCTAGAGACGGCTCAGTAGTTATGAGAATTTGCTGCTCATACAACCAGGATTTGAGGCAGGTAGAGTGTGGTGGCGCACGCCTTTAGTCTCAGCACCGGGGAAGCAGAGACATGTGGATCGCTCTGAGTTTGAGGCCAGCCTGATCTATAAAGAACATTCAGAGCTGTTGCACAGAGAAATTCTGTCTCAGAAAACAAACAAACAAGCCCAACCGGGATTTGGTTCCCAGCACCTACAGCCACAACTGTCTGTAACTCCATTTCCAGGAGATCTGATGCCATCTTCTGGTTTTCATGGACTCTGCACACAATGTGGCATACAATGTGGGCAAGCTCATGCACACACATATACATATAAATAAAAATAAATGTTTGATAGATGATATATATATATATATATATCAGCATTTGTGATGTGCCCAAATGGAAATGAATTCAAATATATATTGAAGATAAAATAAACTAATTTCACTATATTTATACAGTCATATCAGTGACAAAGAACATGCTGAATACATGCAACAATAGGGATGATTCTGTAAGACAATTTTGAGCAAAAGATACCAGACACACACAAAATTAGTGTATGTGCTTGTGTTTTAGTTTGCTTCTTTTGGTGAGCTCATGTATGTATTTCTCTTGACTATATATCTAGGATTTGTGGTACACAGCTTGTAGAACTTTGTGAAGCGCTACTTAGCTAGCATGAATTTGTCACATTCCCTTTCACATATGTTTCCAATAAGGGTGGGCCACAGCAGACATTTTTGCATGAGACTTGAAGACTGGAAGAAAAATAGCATCAATATAGAATTTGACATTTGCAAGCTCCAAGCAAGGGATTTGTCACCCACACACTCTATTGCTCTGCTGACTTACCTCACTGACATGGAGCAGCAGCTGTGCCCACGAGGACTCTGTGCTTCTTTATCTCCCTTCAAAGTCTCTGACTCCTGGGTCAGATGACGAAGTGGGCCTGCTGCTTCTGCAGTTCACCGTCCAGAAGACTGAGGAAAATGAGAGCTGGCGTGAGTTCCACTTTGTTCAAGAGCTTTCGCTCATGGATTCCACTGTGCTCCACTTTATGTCCCTCTTCCCAGCTCCTAATCTGTGGGCTTGAAACCCCACCATAGATACAAAAACATGGACTTTACTGGGGACAGGTACCATCTTACCTAGAATCCCCACTACTTGGGAGGATGAGGCATGAGTTCCAGGCTAACCAGGGCTAAACAGTAAAACCATGTCTCAATATAAATAAACAAACAGATTTGTTTTGGGAGGGGTGGGATGCAAAGAAATAAAATATAAAAAGTAAAAACAAATTTCTTCTGTTTTTCTGATGGGACCCTAACATAAAATATAGCCATCTGTTTGTAGGAAATCCCCAAACTGTTATCTGAAATGAAACTCCAATTAGCATGGTAAAAGAGCCAGTGGCTTCATAGCCTCATCAATGGAAAAAAAAATGGCAATTTATTTCTTGAAAACACTGCACAGTACAAGAGAACAAAGGAAGGTCACAGGTTACCAGTGTTTGCCTCTGCTATGAGCCAGCCTGGCCTTTTAGGAAACAATGTCATAGTATCATCACCAGAGATACAATCATTTATTTTGTTAGAGGCACAGTCTATGGCTGGCTTGGGGCTTGCTATATAGACCAGGCTGGCCTCAAATTTGTGGCAGTCATTATGCCTCAGTCTCCAGAGTGCCAGGATTACAGGCAAGTGCCACCACACCCAGCATACAACACTCTTTAACCTAGCAACCCAGTTATAAAATGTATCATCCAGGTAACCCCTTACACAATACTGCTGCCAGGTATGCTATTGTTATTGCAATACTATTATTAATAAAGATAGGAAGTAAGTATCCAAGTATAGGATGGATTCAACAATAGAATTTTATGTAGCTAAAAAGAGGAGATTTTCAACAGAGCAACATGGAAGAATCTTGTAGAAGTCAGAGTTCTCCAGAAAAGCAGAACTGTTTGAAGTCAGCACAAAAGCAGAACTGAAAGAAAGGGCCTGAGTGATTCTTTTGGTATAAGGAGTTGGCTCGCACGATTACAGTAACTGGTGAGCCCTCTGGTCACAGGGTGACTTGATAGAGAGGTACGGGAGGGTGAATGATCCATTCGGATCCTGTGTAGGTTCTGAGGCTTGAAAATGAGGAGAGCTGATGGGGTAGTTCTGGAACAAAGGCCGTTAGGCTTGGGCTCAAGACTCAGCAAGAGCAGTGTTGCTGTCTGAGTCTGAAGAGAAAGATGGGTGGAGCTGAGGTGCCAGTGCAAAAGCCGCTGGGCTGTAGGAATTCTCTCATATCTAAGGGACGATCAGCCTTAGTGTTCTACTCAAGTACTTCAACTGATTGGGTGAGGCCAGCCTACCTGCAGAAGACAGGGCAATCTGCTTCTCTCCACTAATGTCCCAGAATGCTCTCACAGAGCACTGAGAACAAGGCTGATTAAGTAACTGGATGCCCTGTGGCCCAGTTAAATTTGTTCATAAAATTAATCCCCACAGGGCTGGAGAGATGGCTGAGTGGTTAAGAGCATTGCCTGCTCTTCCTAAGGTTCTGAGTTCAATTCCCGGCAGCCACATGGTGGCTCACAAACATCTGTAATGAAGTCTGGTGCCCTCTTCTGGCCTGCAGACATACACACAGACAGAATATTCTATACATAATAAATAAATAAATATTTATTAAAAA